>NW_025423497.1:300000-407620 GCF_020740685.1 Jaculus jaculus
AATCTACAAATGCATCTGGAATTGTACATCTGGTTATGTGGGTACTGGGGAATTGAAACTGGTTCCCATGGTTTGCATATAAGCACCTTAACCACTAAGCCATTTCTCCATTCTATTTGCCTTGCTAATGTACTGATACTGATTTACTTACAATTTTTTCTCTGTTTCATGTAGAGTTTATAACTTGAAATATTTCCATTCAACTACGTAAACAACTTTACTAACAAATTTGTTAAGGTAAAGAATGTTTTCCAAAGGAAAGTTCTTTGATAAAGTTCTTTGTTTCTTTTCACATCATTGACAAGCTTTTCTTTTTGTCATGCCCATTTTTATAGTTAACTATTTTAGAAAAAATGTTTATCTTACTCATCTTTTCAAAATTATGCTAGTATGCAGTTATGTAAAAATTTTAACTTTCAAGAAAATTTTCCACAATTTAATAATAATGTTATAAATATAATATGATATAAATAATATAATAAATATAATAATATTAGTTTCCTATTTGTCTTTCCCTTGTGCATGTGTGTGTGTGTTTGTATGTGCACACACACACACATTCACATATGTGAACACTTGTATATATGTCTAGTCTAACTATTTTGATATATTGGTTGAAAGTTAATATCATAATTTGTTTCTGTTTTTAAAATGGGGACTGGCCCAGTTTGCAAGGCCAAGGTTTTGTGATTGAGAATTACAAATTGGTTTCTCTGGTAGCTAATTTTCTAATAATATTTAGCAATAATAATAATTTTAACACAAAATGTGCTATAAAATATCAGAAAAATCCTGAACAAATCTTTAGATATTCTAAGGACCTCTCCAGAGAGACTTATGTCTACTGCATGTTACTGTGTTGGTAAAAGAACAAGGACACATTCAGAATTCTGAGCACACCACTCCTATAATTTTCTAGCATTGTACCAGAATTTCATAATTTAAAAAATTATCTACTAGGTAATTTTATTTGCTATTTGCTGTTATTTCTGAGCAGTAGCTGAGGAAAGTCTCTATTCATTATTCAGCTAGGTGACAAAGCAAAGTGTACACCCAGGTGGCCCAGCTCCATGGCCTGTGTTTATTACCACTTACTACAAGAGTCAAACATCTGCACCTTGTAACTGAAATAAGCTTGTATGGTATCAATGGGAACCTGGGGGAAAATGACTCATATCAAGTTATGTCAAATCACTGGACTTGTATACCTTCTCAGTTCTTGTTACCCAAGCATGAATGATACACAGTTCCTGACAGTACAGCTTCTTCAAAGACTAGACTCAAGAAAAAGGTGACTAGAGAAAACTGCTGTGACCTGTCTACCCCAAGCCCAGCTTCAAGCTTATTTTCTCAGTGATGCCCTAATCAGGCAAATGGTTCTGACAGTGACTTCCTAGTCCATGTGCGAAAAGCAACACAGAAAAAAAAAAAAAATTAGACTCCTTGGTTTTATAGTGAACTTAGAGCAGAGTATAATACAATTATGTAGTCTACAAAGAAAGTCACATGCATGTAATTCACATGCAGTGTGCTGGTCCACTGTCTGTGTTGTGATTAACTTTTCTTAATGATCAACATTCTCCACTCAATAGCCTTTCTTGTACTGCTAGCACTTTCCACAGTCACTGGGTTTTTTTTTTCATTGGTTTTGTATGTTCTTTAATTTTTATAAGTTAAAGGAGATCTTTGAAATCTATTGCTCTTTTAAGTTTACATAAATATAATTCTATTGTATATGTTATTTATGTAACTTTATATTAAATAGTTAAAAGATTCTTTGTTAACAAAGAATGAGTTTTCTGACAGCCTTATAAATAAAAGACAATCTATTGGGGAAATTTGAAAATCAGAATTAACTTTTCTAAAGATCCTTAAGTGTACTTCATTATTATTCTGTTTCATGATAATAGTAGATTTTTAACTAAGCTCTACTATGGCCTTGCCCCAGAAAAGATTACCAACTTTCTTGATTACATAAAATTAAGAAAGATTCAAAATTATAACAAATTAATTGAGATCTGTGTCACAACAAATGGAAATATAATTTTTATTGCCATCTCATAAGTTGTAGACATTATGCTGTGTTAATTGTGTGTGGTATTTGTTAATAGGTGACAGGTTACCCTGCTAAGGTTACTGTTATCCTCTACTTCTGTGAGCATTGATACTTAGGTCTTGATAAATTTCTCAGCAAAGTAATTTTAAGTCAGTTTAAATTAAGCTAATATTGTTCATTAATCTCTGTGATGTTCTCATTAGTTCTTTATTTTTTTCTTTCTCTCCCGGCTGGCATCAAACTCCTGGTCCTCCTGCCTCTGGCACTTCAGTAATACCCTACTGGTGTGCGCCACCACAGCCGGCCTCATTAGTTCTTTATGTAAGACTCAATGATTCCCCTTTTAAGTTATCCTAACATAGCTAAAAATCTATTTTTTTCAATATTTTGTACATCACTAATCCATTAAATTACATAGCTTTAAAGATTTAACCCTTTATTTTTCAACAAAAGAAGTGACTCTAAGAGAAGTTAAGTGACATATCACACTGGAGCCCTGAGTACTGGTCAAGGGAAGTGACATGTCCACAGTAGAGCCCTTATGTGACATATGCACAGCTTTGCTCTCAGCACTGCTCAGCTCAGGACTGGTTGAGTTGGCAACTGGGTGATGGATTCACCCTTGATTTCAGGAGGATGTAATAAAGCCTACATAAGTAAAAAAGAAATGATATTTACAGTGAAACTATCTTCCTAGTCTTTATTTGTGTAGTCCTACCTTCTCATTAATGACTATTGAAATTAGGGCAACTAAGGAATGCTTGAAAGATGATTGCATATTCAGTTTTTTTACATAACAAATAATTTACTTTTTGAAATAAACTTGAATTTAAAGGAAATTCATGCTCTTATGAAGAATAAATATTAACTAAAATTGATTGAGTAATTTTATGCAAGATATTGTCCTCAATTGTTTTTGACATCATCTCACATAACCTTCATAATTATCTACCACCATTTTACAAATAAGGACATTTGAGGTTAGAAAGACAAAGTTATTGACTGAAGGTTGCACACGTAACTTCTTATTGCTGGCATGTGGCCAAAAACAGCAGGTGATGGGAGGAAAGATGTTTACTGTAGTTCAGATGCCAGTGGAAGCTCCTTGATGGCAGCGGTAAATATGACATGAGCAGAGGCTGGACATCACCTCCTGGCCAACATCACATCAACAGCAGCTGGAGAGTGTGCCAAACACTGGCAAAGGCAAGCTGCCTATAACACCCATACGCTTGGCCCCACCAATACACCTCCAGCAAGGTTCCCATTCCTAAATTTCCACTAGCTGGGGACCTAGTTTTACAACATGAGTTTTTGGGGAAAACCTAACTTAAACCAATACACTTGGTAATTGCTTGCAGTAGGATTAAAACCTAGCCCTGAACACTATATTTTTTACTTGCACACTTTTACCAAGTAGATGGTAAAGCACATTCCTGAACTATATACACATTCTGAGTTTTGTGAATGTGTTTGTTTCTAGCCTAAAGTTGCTTATAGTCTCAGGAGTTTGCAAAGTGTGGTCCATAGACAGTAGCATCAGCTGCTACTTGGGCCTTGCTGGAAGTGCTCCTCAGGCCAAGCCCAGGAAATAAAGTCATAGTGTGTCAAGTTCCAGATCATCAGGTGATTGATGTGCACATTGCCTCTGATAGACACATGTTCTAATGGTCAGAATAACTTGAACAATTCAGAATCATGGGCTCTTAAGAGGTAGGATTCCAAAACTCTGAAACCCAAACTGATCTTGAGCTGTGCTGGATTGACTTTTCTACTTCAGATGCCACTCATTCCCTCTCAGTCTATAATATTTGGTTAAAAAAAAAAAAAAGATACCTCTGGGGCAGAGGTAGCAGGATTGCTGTGAGTTCAAGGCCATCCTGAGACTACATAGTGAATTCCAGGTCAGAAAAAACCTACCTTGAAAAAAAAAGAAAGAAACCTGAATCCTTTCAAAGTGCTTACTTAATGTCACCCTTCAGAGAACCATTTGGTGATCTAAATTTAAGAAGGTTGTGTATCAAATATAATCACACCCATGTATATATACATCAGCTCAACATAGCTTTTTAAATTTTTATTACATCTTATCTAAAATTTATTATGCTTGTTTAAAAAAGGATGACTGGGCTGAAGGGATTGCTTAGTGGTTAAGGCTTTTGCCTACAAAGCCAAAGGAACCAGGTTCGATCCCCAGGACCCACGTTAGACAGATGCCCAAGGGGGCGCATGCATCTGGAGTTTGTGTGCAGTGGCTGGAGGCCCTGGCACGCCAATTCACTCTCTCTCTCCTCCCCTCCTCCCTCTTTTTCTCTCACATAAATAAATGAATAAAAGTAAAAAATTTTAAAAGGGATGACTCATATATAAATTTGAGGCATTGATTTGTTAAGATACTAATTAAATTAATGATTCTGAGAGGTAATAAGGTGATGCCCCTCTCCCCCAAATCCATTTCCAGTATGTCTAATGCCTCTTTCCTACCACTAAATTGATCATGTTTTTAGATGTGGAAGTTATGCTCTATAACTGGATTTCTCTTTGTTTACATGGAGCCTTTATGGACTAGCAGGGTGTGTGTCTTACATATCTCCTAACAGTCCAAAATTTAACCAGATATGTGCATCACTGTATTAAGTAGTGCTTTTCAAAAACTTGAACCACTGTTCTTATGCATGCATTACCACTAATGTAATAGAAGAAGCCCAACAACTCACTCTGAGTCACTTTCTACATCAAGTTAATAACTGATTTTGAGGTTGGAAAGTGGATTCCAGTAAGTTTGTGCATTAGCTTTTAATTTTGCCAATATTACACAAAATCCCTATAGTTATGCTTTGTATAAATACAATAATTTTAGACTAAGCATGACTTGTTTTTCATTTTTCATTGAAGTATTACTTTCTATCAGGTAATTGTTCAATGAGATATTTCTTATGACATACTTTAAATTGATTTAGGTAAAAGTTATTTTTACATTCTAGAAATTAATTTTCTTTAAACGAGCCTAATACCTGTGAAGGTGAGCTAGGAAGATTTAATCACATGCCCACATATTGTTTTTGCCTGTTGACTTTGTCACCTCATGTAATACTTTCTGTTTGAAAAACATGAGTTCTCTTCTCATATAAAAGCCTAACCTGGGCTGAGGAAAAGGTTTAGTGGTAAAGGCACTCACCTACAAAGCCAAAGGACCTGGTTCTATTCCTGAGGATCCATACATTCCAGACGCAGATGATGGCACATGCATCTGGATTTTGCAGCAGCTGGAGGCCCTAGCATGCCTATTCTCCCTCTTCTCTCTCTCTCTCTGTCTCTGTCTTCCTCTCTCTCAAATAAATAAATAAAAATAAAATACTTAAGAAAAGTCTAATGTTTTTCTGAAAGTCTAAGCAATAATTAGAGAGAGAGATTTGAAGGCTGCCTTAAGTGAGAGCTTCAAAGACACAAAGATGATTACATCAAGTAAGTACAAACTTTAAAAAAGTTAGAAGTAAGATTTGCTTTCCACTCCTGATATGATTAATCATATTTTAATTATCCTGGTGTTTAGATATACTGGTAAAACTATTCACTTCTGTCCTGAAAATCAGTTACTATTGATAAGTATCAGTCAAATAATTTTTTTTAGAATTTTGAAAATGTATTTTATTTTTCAGCAAAAATGTCAAGGAAGTTAAGTTTGCCAACTGACCTAAAGCCTGACATTAGTGAGTGAAACAGCCAGACATAAATACCCAACGTGGTTAACCCTCTATAATGGGAAGTAGAAATCAGAAGATTTAAAGCTATCATAATCTAAAATAGGATGATAGTTAAACATCACAGTAAACTAGTCTTTAAGAATGCTATTGTTCTTGGTTTTTAGTTTGTTTGTTTTGTTTTTCATGGTAGAGCCTTACTCTAGCCCGTGCTGACCTGGAATTCACTATGTAGTGAGAGGCTGGCCTGGAATTCACAGTGAACCCCCTACCTTTCCTCCCGAGTGTTGCAATTAAAGGCAAAATGTGCCACTCTGCCCGGCAAGAATGCTATCCTTTATGAAAGAACAGTTACATTACAGGCAAAATTCCTTGATCCCCTCATACTTGATGACTAAATCAAATTTAGAAAGAATAAAATTTGTTCAACTCAAGGTTGGTTTATTTATTTAAAAATGGTGAATCCTATTAAACCATTTAAAAGCCTACTTTGAGCTCTACAAACTGAACATTATATTATTTCAGTATTTTTAAATGAATTTGCAATTGTCCATATTACAATGAATATCACATTGAAAATCATTGTTTCCTTTTCTGCAGCAATAGGGGAGAAATATTCTTTTGTGGTGCTTTCTTTGATATAAGGTGAAGTATCCACACATTCATTTTGCTTTAAGTGTAGCTCATCACAGACTGAGTATGTTAGATGGACAAATGCCATTTTGAGAAAGAAAACAAGATTTCATGCAATACATGCAAAGCAGAGTTTTTTTTTTAAATCCCCCCTTTTTTAATTTCAGAAATGTCTGTTTCATTAACTGAAAAAATAAGTAAGCATCTTTACACCCCACAACTCTCTTGGAAGCAACTGGATTGCTTTCCTAACCTTACCACTACTTGTTAGCTAGATTTCATGGCTGTCTTTCTCAAGTGTGATACAGACTTCAGCTGTGAAGCCATCTGGTCCTGGAGTCTTCTTTTTTGAAAGTTTTTTTTTTTTTTAAATCACTTTTTCAATCTCAATGAGTGTGATAGGTTTATTTAGGAGATCAATCTTTTCTGAGTTTAGCTTTGATAGATGGTATGCTTCCAGGAATCTATTCATCTTCTCCACATTATCTAGTTTTGTGGGGTAGAGGTTTTTGAAATAAGTCCTGATGATTCTCCCAATTTCACTTATGTCTCTTGTGACCTCTCCTTTTTCATTTTGAATTTTGTTAATTTGAAACATCTTTTTTTTTTTTTTTTTTGCTTGATCAAATTCGCCATGGGGGGCTGGAGAGATGGCTTAGTGGTTAAGCGCTTGCCTGTGAAGCCTAAGGACCCCGGTTCGAGGCTCGGTTCCCCAGGTCCCACATTAGCCGGATGCACAAGGGGGCGCACGCGTCTGGAGTTCGTTTGCAGAGGCTGGAAGCCCTGGCGTGCCCATTCTCTCTCTCTCCCTCTATCTGTCTTTCTATCTGTGTCTGTTGCTCTCAAATAAATAAATAAAAAATTTTAAAAAAATTGGCCATGGGTTTGTCAATCTTGTTTATTTTTTCTAAGAACAAGCTCTTTGTTTTGTCAATTGTCTTAATTGTTTTCTTAATTTCCAATTCATTAATTTCTGCTCTGATTTTAGTTGTTTCTTTCTTTCTGGACTTGCAATGGGCCTTGGCTCGTGTGTAAATGTGCAGAGGCCAGAGGGGAAGTGAGAAAATGGGCTGAACATGCTTATCTTGCACAAGCAGGGATCAGCGCTGCAGCACTGACCTGGCTCCTGACCTGGCTGCCAAACCAAAACTGAACCAGAAACATATGTACTGTCATACCAAAATTGAACCCGAAACAGACCTCTGTTCAAAATGTCTGAACCGAACCAGAGAGGGTCAAGCGCTCCCCCTTGATTCCTCTTTCAGGGAAAATAATGGTGTTCCCAGCTTCCCTCTTGGACCCAGAAAAGCATGCAAAACCAGAGAACCTGGTAAAGCAGGGGAAAAATAAAGAAAAACTAAAGAGAACAGTGGGAATAGCATCTCTGGAGGTTTCTTCCCCAATAAAGGACAGAGTTGGCAGTCCTAGGCAAAAGCTCCCCATCAAAGGCTTGCTACCAACTCTAAAACCAGGAACAAACACATGATTGGAGATATGGCTCTCAGACTGAGACTAGGGTTCCTTCCCTGGCTTAGTCACCTCAGAGTTGGGGAGGACCATCTTGTAATGTGGATCCAAGGTGAGCCCCCAAGATGTTATGGGGTTGGTGTTGCACAAGTAAGACCATTGACTCATGAAATGTGAGGCAAAGTTTTATTGGGTAAAAAAAGAAAGAAAAAAAGATTAGAGTCTGGTATAGCAGGTCTGCACCTCAGAGGTGGCGGGGGGCAGCAACCCTGAACTGTTCAGAGTGTCAGCTTTTATTGGAAACAATCACATGATGTTAGTGTCAGCTTTTATTGGAAATAATCACATGATATTACATGACTATTATACCCATAAAAGTAAAAAAGGAACTTGTAAACAGATCTCTTGGTCATTTACAGGAAGCTTCACCTGGTTAGGTCCAGGTAGGCCTATGATCATGAATCCCACTGACCTTAAGGAGTTTGCTCATCCATCCCAGCAGAGCCTCTTGTTTACCTGCCATCAGCAGAGCCTCCTGTTTGTCTACCATCAGCAGAGCATATTACAAGGATGTGACTTCTATATTTCTCTATGCTAGGCATAGAGAAATATTAGTTTTCTCTCTTTACAACATACAGAAAGATAGTAAGTTGTCTATTCTATGGGGCATATATAGCCCATGATCATTATGGTTGGGACTGATAGCAATCAATTCTTCTTAACTGCTGAAATTAAAGTTCTAATAATATGGGTGCAGCTCTTAGAAGCTTTGGTTTTATTTCCTTTTTGTATGCTGGACAGATAGAGAGACCATATTTCAGAGAAGTGATTACCAGAGCCACCAAAGAAACAATTTCCCTGATTAAATTTAGTCTATTAGCCTTCAGAGACTGGCTATTACCTTATACAACATTTCTGTATATGGCATGATATATAGAGGTGACATGGACAAATACCATATCCAAGGTCAAAACTAACAAACACAGGTGAGAGAAAGAAGTTTTGTCTACAAGAAGAGACACTAAGCCGGGTGCAGTGGCACACACCTTCAATCCCAGCACTCAGGAGTCATAAATAGGAGGATTGCTGTGAGTTCCAGACCATTCTGAGACTTCATAGTGAATTCCAGGTCATCCTGAGGTAGACTGAGACCCTACCTTGAAAAACCAAAAAACAAAACTAAATGAAAAGGGATATTAACTTACATAAATGAAGTTAATTAAAATTAAGAGACTATTAAATAAAAGTGCTTACTTAGTACAGACAAAAGATCTACAGATATGAAAGGCTGTCAAATTAAAGAGACTAAATGTTTGATTATTTTTGTTAAGGTTGATATAACCATGAAATTATCAGATTTGTATCATTGTGCCTAATGCTGTCTGTTAAAATAAATTTCCCTATTAACTGATGTTTTATCAAACAGGAATGGTATGAGTTCAAAACAATATATATGGAGAGGAATCTAGGTATTATCTTAAAACAGCTAGTTTGTTCATTGGGAAAACCTGCAAAAAGATAATCACATTTTGGGCTGGAGAGATGGCTTAGCGGTTAAGCGCTTGCCTATGAAGCCTAAGGACCCCGGTTCAAGGCTCGGTTCCCCAGGTCCCACGTTAGCCAGATGCACAAGGGGGCGCATGCGTCTGGAGTTCGTTTGCAGAGGCTGGAAGCCCTGGCGCGCCCATTCTCTCTCTCTCTCTCCCTCTATCTGTCTTTCTCTCTGTGTCTGTCACTCTCAAATAAATAAATAAATAATTTTTAAAAAAAAGATAATCACATTTTGAAGGAAGAAATATTGTTGTTATGAAAAATGAATATTAAATCAGGGATTATATAATTAAAATACATAAATGTAAAGTTCTCTTTGAAAACAACTTTTTATTTAATTTTTCTGATTTATTTTAAATTATCAGAGACACACAGAGAGAGAGAGAGTGAATGGGCACAGAAGGGCCTCTAGCCACTGGAAATGAACTACAGAAGCATGTGCCACTATATATATCCAGCTTACATGAAACCTGGAGAATCTAACCTGGGTCTTTAGGCTTTGCAAGCAAGCACCTTAACTGCTAAGCCTTCTCTCCCATCTGAACACAACGTTTATACACATTAAGAGTAGTATAGTAATATCTAAGAGTAAACTTAGATATGCTAAGACTTGATTTTTGGTTATGGGAGTTTAATATTCCCCAATAATAGTGCCATCAAATAATGTAACTGTAACCAGTTCAATATCTTTTAACTTAGAAATATCTGGGACCAGTCCTATGGTTAGAAGAAAATCATAGTTATTTTTAGTGTTAATAATGTTTGGTCAGTTTTTGTTGAACTTTGAGCCTAAGTGGTATCTCTATGTCATCTCTTTTAGGATATTTTGGAGAAATTAAATCTTGCTTCACTAGACTGGAAATGGGCAATAAGGAGTTATAAAATCTTTACTCTTATGAGCTAGGCCTTGGACAACAATAGGAGGAAACCCAGAAATTCAGCTATTGTTAAAAATAACTTTTAAACTGGTATATGATGACAGTGGGGTTTTAGCGTTGCTGCATAAAAGACCTAATCCTATAAGGTAATAAGTAGTGTGTCCTGTTAGCAAAACTTTTACATGGATCTGATCATAAGAAATATTTCATGAATGTTTTATAAATATTAACATATAGTATACAATTATAGAAGTCAGTGATCATAAGAAGAAAAATAATATTTTGATCTTGGAAAACTGGTGAGAATAAAGTATACAGGATAGGGCTTCAAAAATAACTTTTAAGGGCTGGAGAGATGGCTTAGCAGTTAAGCGCTTGCCTGTGAAGCCAAAGGACCCTGGTTCTAGGCTCAATTCTCCAGGACCCACGTTAGCCAGATGCACAAGAGGGCACATGCATCTGGAGTTCGTTTGCAGTGGCTGGAAGCCCTGGTGTGCCCAATCTTTCTCTCTCTCTATCTGCCTCTTTCTCTGTCACTCTCAAATAAATAAATAAAAATGAACAACAACAAAAATAACTTTTAAGTAGACATTGAAAAAAGGAAAATATATTAATTGTAGCTTGATAATATATGGATACATTAATAATCAATTTTAACAGAGGGATTAGAGATATTGAAAAGGTATTTAGTTAAGATGATTAAAAGATAATGTCTTGATGTTTCTGTCCAAAATATCTCTTTGTTAACCAGTTATGTCATGATATCTAGGTTATAAGTTGTGACGGCCATGCATCAAGATGTCAAATTTTAGGCTTCAGCTCACTGATGTAGACCTGTGCTTGGTAATGTTTGTAACTCAACCAAATTAGCTAAGCTTCTCTGTCACCCTTTTAGTTACTGAAAATCCTGACCCCTAACATCAAGGTTTACTCATTAGTATTTAATCTTCTACTAGGAGGTTATTATATCTAAAGATAATATAACTTTGAGAAGTTCCTGTCTTGTTTATGCTGGTTCTGCTAGGTAGTCATTGCTGAGGTTATCTTATAAGTCTTAGTAAAATGATTTTATTACTGTGCACAGTCATAAATGTAGTTACAAAGGTTCCTTTTGTGTCTGTTTCAGTGATGAAGTGCTGGGAGCCTCAGTGTCTCTGGATATCTGATTTGGTATGAGCTGATTGTTCTCTGTGTTGATCTCCTTCACCCTTGTGCTGGTACCAGGTTCACAAGAAAACAGCATCCTTGCTGGTTTTGCCAATTCTTCTTAGTAATAGGGTCCTTTTGAGGTATGACGAGGTGGTTTTCTCCGTAAGACCTGCGTCTATCTGAAAAGGAGAAGCAGATACTCCAACAGAGAGTAAAGTTAGCAGTAGATAAGTGGGATAAACTTATTTTTTTAAATAAATTATTTACTTATTTATTTGAGAGCGACAGACACAGAGAGAAAGACAGATAGAGGGAGGGAGAGAGAGAATGGGCGCGCCAGAGCTTCCAGCTTCTGCAAACGAACTCCAGACGTGTGGGCCCCCTTGTGCATCTGGCTAACGTGGGACCTGGGGAACCAAGCCTTGAACCGGTGTCCTTAGGCTTCACAGGCAAGCGCTTAACCACTAAGCCATCTCTCCAGCCCACCTTATTTTTTTATAGAGAATTTAATAGGTGTAGGCTCTCTTGTAGCTCATGATTGGTGGTAGCATAACAATGGAGAGCAGGCGCATATTTAGATATGGTTCTGACTTGTTTCCCAGCTCCAGGTATGGGTCCAGTTCCACTGAGTGTACCAGTTAGCCAAATCAAGAGCAGTTGGTTTCCCACTATGGCTGTGTGCTACTATTGCACTTGCGTGAGCATCACAACTGGTTATTTGCTGTTAAGTAGGTTAGACCATGAGTTGCTTGGACAGATATTGGTCATTTTTTCTCCAGTCACCCATGTAGCACCTTCCTGCACTAGACACACTGACTGTCTGGGCATTGACTCTCTTCCAGCTTCCAGCCATGTAACTCCATGTTACATGTCAAGCACATATGGTGTCTTCAGCAGTAGGGTCTTACCACTAATCTTTGGTGGTTCATCAAGTATTCTAACAGAAATCTGTCATTCTTTAAGGAAACCTTTTAGGTCTCTCTGATCAAGAGCTCATTATGGATGATAGCCACCTGCTGGTATTGGTAGTTACAGGTCAGTGCCCACTGAGAAGGAAGAAAAATATAACTAATATAAAAGAGTTAGAAAGAAGAGAGAAAGAGAAAGAGAAGCTGTAGAAGATTAAGGTCAGGCTTCATTTTACCCTCTCCAGTGCCATGTGAGTCAGGTTTTCCCTCTAAGGGCCTGGTGAAGGTTCATCAATTTGGTCTGCTTTTCAGGATGTAGAATTTTAGGATACCATTGCCATTTGGGTCTAGATTTGTGTTCCCCACACTCTCCCTTGCCCTCCCCTCTCTCTGCACCCACCCTATTGTCTAGTCCTCAAGATGCTTGCTGAGTATATCAGCATCTTCGGTAGATTCAGGTTAGTTGCTGTAGATGAGAGAGACTGTCCAGTGATTACCTATCGGTGATTGGGTAAGTTCACTGAGAATGATCTGTTCCAGGTTCAACCATTTTTCTTCAAATTTCATTGTGTCAATTTTTCTTCCTGCAATGTAGAATTCCATTGTGTAGATATACCACATCTTAGTTATACATTCTTCTAGTGATGGACATCTGGGTCGATTCCAGCTCTTAGCAGTTACAAATTGAGCCACTAAAAACGTGGTTGAGCAAGTCTCTCTGGACTGAGGCTTGAAGGTTTTAGGATGCATGCCCAGTTAGGGAATAACGGAGTCTGTTGGTAACTCTATATTCAGCTGTTTTAGGAGTCTCCATATTGCTATCCAAAATGGTTGTACCATTTCACATTCCCACCAACAGTGGATGAGGGTTCCTATTTCTCCACATCCTCACCAGCATTTATTTTCATTTAATTTATTGATGTTTGCATTCCTTACTGGGTTAAGTGGAATCTCATAGTTGTTTTTATTTGAATTTCCCTGATGATTAGGGATGATGAACATTTTCTTAAGTGTGTGTTTGCCATTTGTATTTCTTCCTCTGTGAACTGCTTGAGCAGCTCTTTTTTTTTTTTTTCTCAACTTTATTAAACTTTTTCCATGAGCAGCTTGACTTTTTATAGTTTAGGTTTTTGAGTTCTTTGTAGGTTCTAGAGATTATGCCTCTGTCAGTTGGATACTAAGCAAATATTTTCTCCCATTCTGTGTGTAATCTAGTGGTTTTGCTTATTGTATGCTTGTCTGTGAAGAAACTCCTCAGCTTCATGTGATCACATTTGTTGAATGACTGCTTAAGATCCTGTGCTACTGGCATTTTGTTCAGGAAGTCTTTATCCATTCCTATATCATAGAAATTTACTCCTCTATTTTCTTCCAGTAGTAATCAAGTTTCTGGTCTTATATTAAGGTCTTTGATCCATTTGGGAATTGAGTGTTGTTCATGTCGAAATGTGTGGATCAAGTTTCAATTTCCTGAATATGGTTATCCAGTTTGTCCAGCAAAATGCTGTGTTTTGTCCAGCCTATACTGTTAGGGCCTTTGTCAAATATCAAGTAGCTATTGTTGCTTGACCCAAAGTCTGTGTGCTCAATTCTAGTACATTGGTCTATATACTGTTTTTATGCTAGAACCATGCTGTTTTTATTACTATGGCTTTGAAATATAGCTTTAGATTGGGTATGGTGATGACTCAAAAGGTATTTATTTTGCTGAGGATATGCTTGGATATGCGAGGCCTTCTCCATTTCCATATGAAATTTGAGATCATTTTTCTATCTCTGTGAAGAACACTGTTGGGATTTCAATGGGCATTGCATTAAACCTGTAAATTGCCTTTGGTAGGATTGTCATCTTCACAATGTTCATTCTGCCTATCCAGGAGCATGGGAGGTTTTCCATTTTGTCAAGTCTTCCTCAATTTCTTTTTTGAGTGCTTTTATGTTTTCATTGCATAGATCTTTCACTTCCTTGGTTAACATTATTTCAAGGAATTTTATTTTATTTTATTTTTTGTTGCTATTGAAAATGGGACCATGTCCCTTATTTCTTTCTCTGTATCTTTGTCATTTGCATATAGAAAGGCTACTGATTTCTTTGCATTGATTTTATAACCTGCTACTTTGCTATAGGAGTTAACCACCTTACAGAGTTTTGGGTTGGAGTCTCTCAGGTCTCTTACATATACAATCATGTCATCAGTGAATAGGGCTAACTTAACTTCTTCCTTTCCAAGTTGTATCCCTTTTATTTCTTTCTCCTGTCTTATTGCTTGAGCTAGGACTTCCAGTACTAGATTGAAGAGCAGAGGTGAGAAGTGGACAACCCTGTCTTGTTCCTGATGTCAATAGGAATTCCTCCAGTCTGTCTCCATTAAGTTTATTTGCGCCATATGAGCTTTGTATATGCCTTTATTTTGTTAAGATAGGAACCAACCATGCCAATTCTCTCCAACATTTTGATCATGAAGTGATGTTGTATTTTGTCAAAGGCCTTTTCTGCATCTATTGAAATGACCAAGGGGCTTTTGTGTTTAACTTTGTTTATGCGGTATATTACATTGACAGATTTCCATATTTTGAACCACCCTTGAGTTCCTGGGATGAATCCCACTCTATCAAGATGGATAACACTTTGGATGTGTTGTTAAATTCAGTTTGTGAGGATTTTTATTCAGGATCTTTGTGTCTAAGTTCATCAGGAAAATAGGACGGTAGTTTTCTTATCTTGAGTCATCTCTGCCTTGTTGTGGAATTATGGTGATACTACCCTCATAGAAGGAGTTGGGTAGTTTTCCCTGTTCTCCAATTGTGTGAAACAGTTTCGGAAACATTGGTTTGAGTTCTTCTATGAAGGTTTTATAGAACTCAGCTGAGAAGCTCTCTGGTCCTTGACTCTTCTTTATTGACAGGTTTTTTTATTATTATTATTACTTTTACAATCACAATGAGTGTGATAGCTTTGTTTAGGAGATTAATCTGTTGTGAGTTTAGCTTTGGTAGATGGTATGTGCCCAGGAATTTATCCATTTCCTCCATATTATCCAATTTTTTGGAGTAGAGGTTTTTGAAATAAGTTCTGATGATTCTCCCAATTTCACGTATGTCTGTTATAATCTCTCCTTTTTTATTTTGAATTTGTTAATTTGTTACATTGGCCCAGGGTTTGTGTATCTTGTTTATTTTTTGAAAGAACCACTCTTTGTTTGGTCAATTTTCTTAATTGATTTCTTAGTTTCCAATTTATTAGTTTCTGTTTTGATTGATTATTTCTTTCATCCTGGAGGTTTTTGGGTTTGATTTTTCTTGCTTTTCCAGTGCTTTTAGCTGGATGGTTAGGTTTTCGATTTGGGATCTCTCTGTCTTTGTTATGAAGGTATTTAGTGCTATGAAGTTTGCCCTGAGGACCGCCTTCCTTGTGTCCCATAAGTTTTGGTATGATTTGTTCTCATCGTCATTCATTTCTAAAAATTTAGCAATTTCATTTTTTTATTTTGTCTACTATCCATTTATTGTTTAAAAGTGTGCTGTTCAGTTTCCAGAAGCCAATTGGATTCTTGGTGGGTCTTTTTTGTTAATTGCTAGCAATATAGCATTGTGATCTGATATAATGCAGGGAATTATCTCAATCATCCTAAACATATGGAGGCAGGCTTTCTGACCCAGTATATGATCTATTTTAGGGAATGTTCCATGGGCTGCTGAGAAGAATGTATAAACTGTGGATTTGGGATGGAATGTTCTGCAGATGTCAGTTAGGTCTAAGTGCTCTGTGGTTTTGTTTAGCTCTCTTCCCTCTTAAGTTTCTGTTTGGATGATCTGTCTCTTACTGATAATGTTGTATTGAAGTCCCCAGCTATGATGGTGTTGGTGGTTATTTCTGTTTTATTGTCAAGAAAGTTTTGTTTTATGAACTATGTTGGCCCTGTGTTTGTTGCATAAAGATTTTTGATTGTGATATACTCTTGATGGATTGTTCCCCTTGATAAGTAGGAAGTGGCCTTCTTTGTCTTTTTAAAATATTCTTGGTTTGAAGTCTATTTTATCCACTCTTAATATAGCTATGCCTGCTTGATTCTTATTCCCATTTGCTTGGAATATTGTGAGGTGGGTTCCTTGAAAACAACAGATTGAGGGGTCTAATTTTCTGATGCATCCTGTTAGTTTTTGTCTCTTGATGGGTGAATTAAGGCCAGTAATATTTAGGGTAAAGACTGTGAGGTTTGATTTTATCCTCTCCATCTTGTGTTGGTATATGTGGTTTGGTGTTTTCATGGACTTTGAAGTTTTTTGTGCCTTCTCTGAGTTTGGTTATTGTGATCTGTTTCTTGTAGGCATTTGGGGTTGATTATTTGATTCTCCTGTGTGGGAGTATTTCCTGAAATACTCTCCGTAGGTTTGGTTTTGTGTTCATATAATTGTAATGCTGAGTTTTGTCATGGAAAGTTTTTCTTTCACCATCTCTTATTAGAGATACTTTTTCTGGGTAGAGTAGTTTGGTTTGGAATCCATAGGTTCTTAGACTTTGCATTGTTCTATTCCAGGCCATTCTGGATTTCAGGGTTTCCATTGAGAAGTCTGAAGTAATTTTGATGGGGTTACCTTTGACAGTGATGTGCTGTTTTTCCCTAGCTGCTTTTTGCTTCTCTTTGGTGTCAATGTTTAGAGTTTTAAACACAATATGTCTTGGAGAGTTTCTCCTTTGGTCCAATTTGTTTGTAGTTCTCTTAGTTTCTTGTATCTTGATGGGCCTTTCTTTTGAGAGAGTGAGAAAATTTTCTTCAATTATTTTGTAAATAAGTTCACCATAAATTTTCTCTGAATTTCTTCCCCTTCTGGTATTCCCATGATCCAGATGTTAGGACATTTAAGAGTATCTCACAATTCCCTCATATTCTGGTCACATAAAATTTTGGACTTATTGAAACTTTTGAACTCTCAAACTGTTTCTTCTGTCTTGTCTTCTAGATCAGAGTTTGTACCCTCCACATGGGTGACTCTATTCTTCAGAGCTTCTAAAGAGTTTTAGCATTGTTCATTTAGGTTTGCATTTTCTACTACTTTTCTATGTATAGTTTCTATGCCTCTGTTAAGATCCCTTTTCACATCATTTTCTGATTTTCTTGATGCTTCTTGGAATTCATCCTTGCATATATTTATGTCTTTATTCAGCATCACCAGCTCATTTTTTAGGTCCTCCTTTTTTTCAACTCTCCTTCATATCTCTTAACTGTCTTTGAACTCTTTCCATTTTCTTATTTATTAGGTCTTGTCTAGTGATGGAAGCATCCTCATGATTATCAGTCCTCTTTTGCTTTTCTGCAAGTTCTGTGAGTAGCTTGATCAGGGTTGTATTGCTTATAGCTTCATTTTCTTGTTCTGATCCTAATGTCTCTTCTATGTTTTGATTAGAGGCATTCATTGTAGGACTGGGTGATCTTACTGGATTTACTTGCATTTGATTTTTCATGTTGTTTGTTTTGTGCTGTGGTCTGCCCATCACAGTGTATGGTCAGGAATAGTAGGACTGTTGTCTTGATGGACAGGGAAAGTGATGCCTCTTCGGGGTGCGGGCCTGAGCTAGCAGGCAGGCAAGAAGAAGGGGAGAGTGGTCCTGAGTTAAATGATGGTGGGTGGATCAGCCTGAGCTCATGCACAGCAGGAAGCTGAAGCCTGAGGCCAGATGCAGAAGAAGCCTGTGCTCTCATTTGGTGGAATGCCAAAGCAGCCTAAGCTCTCACACTGTGGGACACTGAAGCAGCCTGAGCTTTAAAACGAAGGAAAGCTGTGATGGTTTGATTCAGGTGTTCCCCATAAACTTAGGTGTTGTGAATACTAGGTCCCCAGCTGATGGGTATTTGGGAATTAATGCCTCTTGGAGGAAGTATATTGTTGGGGGTGGGCTTATGGGTTTTGTAGCCAGTTTCCCCATGCCAGTGTTTGGCACACCCTCCTGTTGCTGTCCTCTACCTTATGTTGGCCAGGGGGTGATGTCCACCCTGTGCTCATGCCATCATTTTCCCCTGCCATCGTGGAGCTTCCCCTCAAGCCTGTAAGCCAAAATAAACCTCTTTTTCCCAGAAGCTGGTCCTGGTTGGGTGATTTCTACCAGCAATATGAACTGGACTGCAACAGTAAAGGGAAGATTTTGCGGTTCCAGTTGTACGTGGGATAGTTATGTGATGTTAGGTGGAATTATGAGCTTGTTACTGTTTTCATTTGGAAATTAAGTATGATATAAGGAGACATGATTTGATGCCAAGTTGACAAGGGGTGGACTTGTGATAGTTAATGTGTTGTCAACTTCATCTGTTTAGTAATGCACAGGTTGTTTCTAGGAAGCTAAAGGAGAAGGTCTTTCCCCCAGGGTGAGCCCTTCCCCCAGAGTGGGCGACTTCATATAAGGAAGCTCTGGGTGAAAGAGTTCCCTTTTCCTTCCTTCCTCCCTTCCACTTGGCTGCCAGAGGTGCTTGCTACCTTCCAGCGGTGATTGAAGACAAGTGTAGACTAAAGACCAGCATCAACTGAAGACCTGCGTGGATCGAAACCCAGCGACTCCTCAGGAAGCCTCCAGGCTTTCTGGAACCATCTGCAGTGCCAGGTCGGGACTGCTGAGGCATCTGGCCACATGACTGAGCAGCTACCAGGTTCGGTGATTCTCGGGCCTGCAACTGCTATTGGACTACTGTAAACTAATCCAATGAATTCCCATTTTAAAATAATTCATTCTAGCAGTTCTGTTCCTCTAGAGAACCCTGACCAATACAGATGCCTAAGTATCAAGCACTGAAGCAGCCTAAACTTGCATTGGGGCACTGATAGGCTTCCCCGTGAGTAAGGGAATCAGTGATTTCTCCCCCCCCATACCCTCCCACTGGCAATCTATTAGAGATTTCTCTCCCCTAAAAACCTAGTGAACCCTTAATGCCTTGCCTTTCTTTCCTGGGGATGTAGAGCACAGTTAGGTGGTCAGCATCTTCACCAGAAGTCCCCATTTACTTTCGATCATGGAGGGAGGGCAGGAAGGGCACATGAGGCCACTCCCCATCCTGAGGATTGATAGACAGTTGTGTGCATGCATGTGAGGGCCATGTTATCTCAGCAAACCTGGAGCTCAGTGATTTAGAGTGACAATATATCCCAGGGACCCTCCTGTCTCCATACTTCCCCCATGCAGGGATGATAACTGCACTACCATGCCCAACTTTTTATGTGGGTGCTGGGATTCAAACTCAGGTCCTGGTGCTTGCTATATGTGATAGTTAAGGTGTTGTCAACTTGATCTGTTTAGTAATCCACAGGCTGCTTCTAGGAAGGATCAACTAAAGGAGGAGGTCTTTCTCCCAGGGTGAGCCCTTCCCCCAGAGTGGGCAGCCCCGCTCAGAGATGGACTTGATATAAGGAAGCTCTGGGTAGAAGAGTTCCCTTTTTTCCTTCCTTCCTTCCACTTGGCTGCCGGAGCTGCTCCCTACCTTCTAGCGTGGATTGAAGACCAATACGGACTAAAGACCAACTTCAACTGAAGACGCATGTGGATCAAAACCCAGCGGCTCCTCAGGAAGCCTCCAGGCTTTCTGGTGCCACCTCCAGTGCCAGGTCGGGACTGCTGAGGCACCAGCCGCGTGGACTGAGCAGCTACCAGGTTCGGTGATTCTCGGGCCTGCAACTGCTATTGGACTACTGTAAGCTAATTCAATAAATTCCCTTTATAAAATCATTCTAGTAATTCTGTTCCTCTAGAGAACCCTGACTAATACAGATTTTGGTACCAGAAGTGGTTCTAGAGAAACAGAATTGTAAGGATGGATTTCTCTAGTGGGCTTAGTGCTATCTGGGGTTGGCTCTCCAATTTCAGTGCTACTAAAGACCCTACTGGTGTTAAGGAGAGCACTAATAATCCATGGTGTGAACGATTTAAAGAACTCCATGAGATAGATGTGTTTGCTGACCCTGACTCATGTCTTGTGAAGAGCAAGGAATTTAGTGACTCTGTATTTGAAACATTTGAATATTTGTGGAAAAGTAAGACCAATGATGAGGCTGGTTGGTTGCTTTTAGCATCTCTGGACAAACTATTGAGGGAACAGCACAAGCTCAAAAAGGAAAATTCCAAGCTTAAGACCCGCATACATGATCTGAAGGTTTCTAAGGGAGCCTTGGAGGAGAGTCTCCTCTCTAGCCAGAACAGGGCTCAAATTGCAGAAAACCAAACCCAAGCTCTCATTGTGAGATTAGCTAACTTGCAATGTAAGCTTAAATTCCAGCCTCACAACTATCAGAAGTTAAAGTGAGGGCACTGATTGGAAAAGAGTGGGATCCTGTGACTTGGGATGGTGATGTGTGGGAAGACCCTGAAGAACCTGGGGACATTGAAGTGTTAGATTCTGAAGAAGGTGTTTTGGATGAAAATATGACCTGCCCTCCCTTAGCACCAGTTGTATCCCCACCCCCACGCCCTGAAGTATTATCCTCCCCACCCTTGCCTGAGGGAATTCATCCCTCTTTATCTGAGGAATCAGCAGAAAATGCTGATGATTCTCAGTTCCCACCCATCTTTGTCTCTAGGCCTATAACCAGAGGAAAGGCTAGGCAGGCTCCTAAAGGTGAGATAAAAAGTGTGACACAGGAGGAGGTGAGGTACACTCCTAAAGAACTTCAGGAGTTTTCTAACTTGTACAGGCAGAAGCATGGGGAATATGTGTGGTAATGGATTTTAAGGGTATGGGATGATGGAGGAAGGAACATAAGATTAGATCAGGCTGAATTTACTGAAATGGGCCCATTGAGCAGAGATTTTAGATTTAACAATGCAGCTCATGCAGTTGGAAGGGGTGCCAAGAGTTTATTTGATTGGTTGACTGAAGTATGGCTCCAAAGATGGCCTACTGTGAATGAGCTTGAGCTGCCTGATATCCTTTGGCTTAATGTCGATGAAGGGATTAAAAAGCTCAGAGAACTTGGAATGCTGGAGTGGATTTGCCATGTGAACTCATCTTTGTCCCCACAATGGGAGTGACCAGAAGATGTGGCCTTCACTAAGACCATAAGAAACAGATTTGTGAGGGGAGCGCCAGCATACTTAAAGTCTTCTATCATTGCTCTTTTATGTAAAGAAGACCTCACAGTGGGAGCTTTGGTTGCTGCATTAGGTGATTTAGATGCAATGGGCATAACTGGATCTCGGGGTAACAAGGGCCAAGTGGCAGCACTGAATCACCAAAGGTGGGGTGAACGTGATTTTCATAATAGACAGCGTAAGCAAAATTATGCACATAAAGGTATGACTCGTATGGACCTTTGGCATTGGCTGATTAATCATGGTGTTCCAAGAAGTCAAATAGATAAGAAGCCTACTGAGTTTCTTCTTGATCTGTATAAGCAGAAAAGTTCCACAGCAAGGGGACATAAAGCCACTTTGAATTATAGCAACAGAGAATCAAGGCCTCTTAATCAGTTTCCAGACTTGAGCCAGTTTACAGATCCTGAGCCCCTTGATTGAAGGGTTGGCCGGGTTCCCTCGGGGAAGGACCCCCTACAACTGCCAAAAGTTTCAATATTAAACTTATACCTATCCTTCCTCAGAGGGACCTGCGGCCTTTTGCTAGGGTAACTGTACACTGGGGGAAAGGAAATAATCAGACCTTTCGGGGCCTGCTGGACACTGGCTGTGAATTGTCATTGATTCCAGGAGACCCCAAAAAGCACCATGGCCCTACAGTTAAAGTAGGTGCTTACAGAGGTCAGGTGATCAATGGAGTTTTGGCAAATGTTAGACTGACAGTGGGTCCACTGGGTCCCCGAATGCATCCTGTGGTTATTTCCCCAGTCCCAGGATGCATAATTGGGATAGATATACTTAGCAGTTGGCAGAACCCCCACATTGGTTCCCTGACTTGTGGAGTAAGGGCTATTATGGTTGGAAAGGCCAAATGGAAGCCATTGAGGCTCCCACCACCAGGGAAAATAGTGAATCAAAAACAATATCGCATCCCTGGAGGGATTTCAGAAATTAATGGCACTATAAAGGACTTGAAGGATGCAGGGGTGGTGGTTCCCACCACATCTCCCTTTAACTCTCCTATTTGGCCTGTTCAGAAGACAGATGGATCCTGGAGAATGACAGTGGATTATCGGAAACTTAATCAGGTGGTGACTCCAATTGCAGCTGCTGTACCAGATGTGGTTTCTTTACTTGAGCAGATTAACACGTCTCCTGGTACCTGATATACAGCTATTGATATGCAAATGCTTTCTTCTCCATACCTGTCCATAGGGACCACCAGAAACAATTTGCCTTCAGCTGGCAAGGTCAGCAGTACACATTTACTGTTTGACCTCAAGGTTGTTGCATTTGGCCCCTCCTACCACTAAGAAATAAGCACAACGTCTAGTGGGCCTATTTGGATTTTGGAGACAGCACATTCCTCACTTGGGTGTCTTACTCCATCCCATATACCAAGTGACTCGGAAAGCTGCTAGTTTTCATTGGGGCCCAGAACAAGAGGAGGCTCTTCAACAGGTGCAGGCTGCTGGGTGTTGTCTGACCCACCAGGCCATAAAGTTGGACGAGCACAGCAGCAGTCCATCATCAAGTGGAAGTGGTATAGATGTGATCGGGCTCGAGCAGGCCCTGAAGGTAGGAGTAAGTTACATGAGGAAGTTGCCCAAATGCCTATGGTTGCTACTCCTGTTGCAATGCCTTCTGTCCCCAAGCATGCATCTATGGCATCATGGGGTGTGCCCTATGATCAACTGACTGAGGAGGAGAGATCTAGGGCATGGTTTACAGATGGTTCAGCACATTATGCCAGCACTGCCCAGAAGTGGACAGCTGCAGCATTACAGCCCCTTTCTGGGACAACTCTGAAGGACTGTGGTGAAGGGAAGTCTTCACAATGGGCAGAACTTCAGGCAGTGCATATGGTTGTGCATTTTGCTTGGAAGAAAAATGGCCAGATGTGCGGTTATACACTGACTCATGGGCTGTGGCCAATGGTTTGGCTGGATGGTCTGGGACTTGGAAGGAGCACAATTGGAAAATTGGTGAAAAGGACATTTGGGGAAGGTGTATGTGGATAGACCTCTCTGAATGGGCAAAGGATATAAGGATACTTGTGTCCCATGTCAGTGCTCATCAGAATGTGACCTCACTGGAGGATAACTTTAATAGTCAAGTACATAAGCTGACCCATTCTGTGGATAGTGGTCAACCTCCTTCCTCAGCCACCCCTGTCATTGCCCAATGGAAAAGTGGCCATGGTGGCAGAGATGCAGGCTATGCATGGGCCCAACAACATGGACTTCCACTAACTAAGGCTGACCTGGCTACGGCTACTGCTGAGTGCCAAATTTGCCAACAGCAGAGGCCAACTTTGAGCCCCCGATATGGTAGTATTCCTCGGGGTGACCAGCCAGCAACCTGGTGGCAGGTTGACTACATTGGCCCTCTTCCATCATGAAAAGGGCAGCGTTTTGTCCTTACTGGAATAGACACTTATTCTGGGTATGCCTTTGCCTTTCCTGCACATAGCGCTTCTGCCAAAACTACCATCCGTGGGCTTATACAATGCCTTATCCACAGTCATGGCATTCCACACAGCATTGCTTCTGACCAAGGAACTCACTTCACCACGAAGGAAGTACGGCAGTGGGCTCATGATCATGGAATTCACTGGTCTTACCATGTGCCCCACCATCCTGAAGCAGCTGGCTTGAGAGAACGGTGGAATGGCCTTTTGAAGAAACAGCTACAGCGCCAACTAGGTGGCAACAGCTTGGAGGGCTGGGGGAGTGTCCTCCAGCAGGCTGTATATGCTCTGAATCAGCGTCCTATATATGGTACTGTTTCTCCTATAGCCCGGATTCACGGGCCCAGGAATCAAGGGGTGGAAATGGGAATGGTCCCACTTGCCATCACCCCAAGTGACCCATTAGCTAGATTTTTGCTTCCTGTTCCCACAACCTTACGCTCTGCTGGACTACAAGTCTTGGTCCCAGAGGGGGGAGTGCTTTTGCCAGGAGACACAAAGAACATTCTATTGAACTGGAAGCTAAGACTTCCCCCTGGTCACTTTGGGCTCCTAATGGAGTTACAGTGATTGCAGGGGTGATTGATCCAGATTACCAGGGGGAAATTGGGCTGCTCCTCCACAATGGCGGTAAGGAAGAGTATGCCTGGAGTGCAGGAGATTCTTTAGGGCATCTGTTAGTGTTACCATGTCCTGTTGTCAAAGTCAATGGACGACTGCAGCAACCCAATAGAAGTAGTGTGATAATGGCCCAGATCCTTCAGGAATGAAGGTATGGGTTACCCCTCCAGGTAAAGAACCAAGACCTGCCGAGGTGCTTGCTGAAGGTGGAGGGAATACAGAAAGGGTAGTAGAAGAAGGCAGTTACAAATATCAGCTAAGGCCACATGATCAGTTACAGAAACGAGGACTGTGATTGCAATGTTTCTGTCCTGCCTTGATAACAGAGTGTTTGTATCTACACCAATATTAAGATTGTATCATTAGCTAAACTATTGAATTTATATTAGACCCATTGTATTAGAGACTAAGCTGGTGTTGGGGGGAAGATTTTGCGGTTCCGGTTGTACGTGGGATAGTTATGCAATGTTAGGCGGAATTATGAGCTTGTTACTGTTTTCATTTGGAAATTAAGTATGATGTAAGACATGATTTGATGCCAAGTTGACAAGGGGTGGACTTGTGATAGTTAAGGTGTTGTCAACTTGATCTGTTTAGTAATCCACAGGCTGCCTCTAGGAAGGATCAACTAAAGGAGGAGGTCTTTCTCCCAGGGTGAGTCCTTCCCCCAGAGTGGGCGGTCCCGCTCAGAGAGGGACTTGATATAAGGAAGCCCTGGGTAGAAGAGTTCCCTTTTTTCCTTCCTCCCTTCCAGTTGGCTGCCGGAGCTGCTCCCTACCTTCTAGTGTGGATTGAAGACCAATACGGACTAAAGACCAACTTCAACTGAAGACGCACGTGGATCGAAACCCAGCGGCTCCTCAGGAAGCCTCCAAGCTTTCTGGCGCCATCTGCAGTGCTGCTGAGGCATCCAGCCACGTGGACTGAGCAGCTACCAGGTTCAGTGATTCTTGGGCCTGCAACTGCTATTGGACTACTGTAAGCTAATCCAATAAATTCCTTTTATAAAATAATTCATTCTAGTTATTCTGTTCCTCTAGAGAACCCTGACTAATACACTATACATTTACTCTACACTGAGTCATCTAACTATCCTGGTTTCAACTTTCCTTGAACATTTTACCTGATGGGGATTTCCCCTTTCATCATAGTGAGAAAATACGCGAGGGCTAGAGATATGGCTCAGGAGTCATGCACTTGCCTGCCAAGCCTAATAACCCAAGTTCAGTTCCCCAGTCCTCCTGTAAAGCCAGATGCACAAGACAGAATATGCATCTGGAGTGAGTTTGCATTTGATAGTTGCCTTGGCACGCCCATTCTATCTCTGTCTTAAATAAATAAATAAATAGAAATCATCAGATTAAAGCACTTGTAGCCAGGGAGGAGTGAGAGAATTCTCTGTACATGGTGTCTTTTTCTTTTTATGATTTTTGTTTTCTGGAATCCCAGCATAGTGGGATTGTGCTATCACATACAAAATAGAGCTCCTGCATTAATAAATGATTTTCCAAAAATTGCCAGAGCTTTGATGTGCAGATCTCCCAGGGGATTCTCTCAATGTCATTAAATTATTCTTTGGGGGCTGGAGAGATGGATTAACAGTTAATGTGCTTGCCTGTATAAGCCTAAGTACTGGAGTTTATTGCCCCAGAATATGTGTAAAGCCAGATGCACAAGTTGGTGCATATGTATGGAGTTCGTTTGCAGTGGATGGAAGCCCTGTTGCTCCTATATTCATTCTCTCTCTCTCTCTCTTTCCCCAAATAAATAAATAAATAAAATATAAAAAAAAATCCTCAGGTCTATGGTGTATCATCCTTTTGTATGATCACAGTTATTCCCAAATCACTGAGGAGATGCAAAGGGTTCAGAGAGCCCTTTATCATGCCATGAGGTTCCCGCTTCACTACTATTTAACAGTGATGACAGGGAAATTTAAAGGTTCAAGGATGGCCATGGTGAAAAGAGCTTGGCAAAGAAAAGCAGCTGGAAATGCAATGATGGTGTTGTGTAGGTAGTATCAGCCACTGTGAGGTCATGGATATCCAGGGCATTTTCTGTTCTTAGGAGCACATTGTAAGGAGTTCTACCCTTACTTTGGCTCTTACATTCTTTTTGCCACCTCCTCCTCAATGGACCCTGAGCCTTGGAAGGTGTGATAGAGATATTGCAATGCTGAGCACTCCTGTCACTTCTTCCCAGCACCATGATGCCTTCTGAGTCATTTCGAGGTCACTGCCATCTGAAAAGACAAGGTTCTCTACCAAAAGTGAGAGTAGCACTAATATATGGGTATGCACATTAAGAGAACTGCTTACTGTGTATACATTTTGCCAGACAGCAGCAGACATTACATCTCTAGGGCTTATGACTACTCCTGATTTGGGTTTTCAGAATAAGAGATGTATTCCCTCCCATGGAACAGGCATCCAGTGCAATTAGAGGGCAGTTGGTTTCCACCATGACAGATGTGTCACTATTGTACCCCCTGGCTCATTTTGCCTAGCTGGGAAAATATAAGGCTTGCAGTGTGCACTGTTGATTATCTTCACTGGTGATTTCTCTCTCTCCTGTTGCATGCAGAATGGCTTCTTCCAGCTTTCTGTCAACTGGTCTACATGGAGAAGGTTATAGGCTCAGTTCCAGCAGGATTTCTCAGTGGCCTTGCAGCCCAAGTATGTGGAGTCTTCAGCAATAGAATATAACCATCTATTCTGGGTGGGAAACCAAGGGCCTTGGCAATGGCCTGTAATGTTTTGGGGTCATCAGGGACCTCCATGGCCAATAACTCACTGGAAGGTATCCCATCCCTGGCACTAAAAAATTTCTAGTAAAAATCTATGGCTCCTGAGTGTTCCATTGTCCAAAAAAGTAGGTTTCAATATGATTTATCTATATGCTCTTAGATTTTGATTAGCCCTCCTTCCACCTTCCCTTTACTCAGTCTCTTTCCCTGACCTCACTTGGGCCCCTTCACCCATTAATCTATTCTTCTACTTACATATATACAATACCATCCTATTAAGTACCCCCTCCTTTCCTTTCTCTTCCCTTTATATCTGTTTTCTAGATTACTGGCCTTTGCTACTGGGTTTTCTTCCTACTCATACATGAGTTTAATCATCTTTAACTAGGATCCACATTGGAGAGAGAACATGTGATGTTTGGCTTTCTGCAGCTGGGTTACCTCAGTTAGTATAATCCTTTCCAGATCCATCCATTTTCCTGCAAATTTTATAACTTCATTTTTGTTACTGCTATGTAGAACTACATTCTATAAATGTACCATATCTTCACTATCCATTCATCAGTTGAGGGACACCTAGGCTGGATCCATTTCCCAGGTATTGTGAATTGAGTGGCAATAAACATGGTTGACCAAGTATCTCTAAGGTAAAGAGATGAGTCCTTAGGATATATGCCAAGGAGTGCTGTAGCTGGGTCATATATTAGATCTATTTTTAGCTTTGGAACATCCACATTGATTTCCTCAATAGCTGGACCAGATTACATTCCCACCAACCGTATAGAAAGGTTCCTCTTTTAATTGGGTTGTTTGATTTCTTATTATTTAATTTTTTGTGTTCTTTGTATATCCTAGATATTAATCCTCAATCAAATATGTTGGTTGACCATCAGGTAGGTGGGTTTTAGTAAAGCAGGGGACTCTACCATGGCCTTCAGATGCTATCTGAAGACCTTCTTAGTCCTAGGGTTGGTGGAAACTGGTGGTCTGTCAGTACATGCAGCTGCACCTCAGGTCTCAGGCGTCCCTGCATCTGCTCTCTGAGTGCTTGGGGGGCGCACAAACTCTATTAGCTGCAAAGTCCCTGCTCCAGTACAACTGCACCCCACTCCTCTTCCTCCCCTCCTGACCGGTGGGCGGCCCCGGCCTCCCCCGCACCACAGGGCGGTGGAACTTTCCGTGACGTCACAGAGCCGAGGCTCCAGCAGAGCAGGCTCAGGGACGTGCGCACGCGGAGAAGGCGGCGCGCGGGGTTCTTCCTCCTGGACCTCTCTCCAGCAGCTCGCGGGGCGCGGCGGCCCTGGCGTGTCTGGGGCCCGGGAAAGCGCTCAGCAAACTGCAGAGTGAAAGGCGAGAGCGGGGCGGAGGAGGCGGCGGAGTTCCTTCTCCTGAGGCCGCCCTGCGGGAGGCGGAGGCGGCGGCCATGGCGGGTCTGTGCGCGCGCGGGAGCCGCGCTCCGCCGCAGGTAGGAGGACCGCGCCGGCCCGGGGCTGCCCGGGAGGCGCTGCGAGGAGCCCAAAACGCGGGCTGCCCGCGGCCACGCCGAGCTCCGGAGCTCCGCCCTGGACACACACACACACGCACACACACACACACACACACGCACACACGCCTCCTCCCCCAAAAGCTGGCTGCGGTGCGCTCCTGTAACCCCAGTGGGATGCTGAGATACGAGGGTTAAGTGTTGAGGGCCAGCGTGGATCATATAGAGACCCTGTCTCAAAACACAAGAGCAAAAAGAAAAGGAGAGGGGTAGATAAAAGGAAAGGAATTAAAAAAAAGGATAAAAGTAAAGGGAGACAGGGAGAAAAGTGGGCTAAAGGAAATTGGGGGGGAAAAGGGAGAAAAGGAAGGGAGACGAGAAAGGGTGAAGAATAAAGGGAAAGAATGAGGATGGGAAGGAAAAAGAGGGAAAATGGAGGTAAAGGAAGAAAGAAGGAAGGAAAAAGAGAAGCAAGAGAAGAATAGAAGGAAGGAAAAGGGAGAAAAGTGGAAGGACGTAAGGAAAGAAGGAAGGGTCCAGGGAAAGAGGAATGGAAGGAATGAGGCAGAGTGGGAGAGAAAGAAGGAACGTAGAAACAAAGGGAAAAGGAAGAGCAAGGGAAGCAGGGCAGGGCTGCAGAACCAGGCCTGAGGGCAGTCAGTGCCTGTGGGTTGACCATGGTGCTGTCAGGCACACACAGTGGGCATGTGCGATCTTCTGGCCAGGAGTCACCTTGTCCCATGACGCTGCCTCAGGTCCCAGGAGCCCTGCATCTGCTCTATGGGTAGGTGGGAGGAAAGAAGCCTGTGACCTGCAAAGTCCCTGCTTCAGTACAGCTGCATCCCACTCACCTCTGCAGTTAGGAATGGTGGATGTGTCTGTCCCCCCACCCCCCTCATGCCTAGGGCAGGTGGAGGACCACCAGAGGGATTCTATTTTTATGAAATTACTTTTTGTGTTGTTTTTGAGGTAGTGTCTCATTCTAGCCCAGGTTGACCTGGAACTTACTCTAGTCTCAGGCTGGCATTGAATTCACAAGGATCTTCGTACTCTTACCTCAGCCCTCTGAGCGCTGGGATTAAAAGCATGCCACCATGTTTAGCTTGCACCTAGTTTTACTGATAAAATACACATCACTTTTATATCATAACGTTTCTACTATGGCGATTATTTAAAGCAGAATTTCTTTTTCTAATTAATTTTTATTTATTCAGTTTGGGTGAGAGTGTGTGTGTGTGTGTGTGTGTGTGTGTGTGAAAGAGAGAGGGGGGGGAGAAAGAAAGAAAGAAACAGAAAATGAGAATGGGTGCACCAGGGCATCCAGCCACTGTAAACAAACTCTAGACACATGGACCCCTTTGTGCATTTGCCTTATGTGAAGGTAAAGTTTCTGCTGTACTCCTTTCACAGTGGAGGGTCCCACTTCAGGATCTTCTTTGCACTGTGGGGACAAGGGGAACCTGAAGACATCAAGGGTCCAGATTTGAGGGCTGGTGTATGGGGTGAGTAACGTCGCACCAGAGCCTCAGTGTGTAGAAAGAGGACATAATCTGAAGAGGTGGCTCAACAGAATCTTTTCTTTGGAAGCATGAGGATGTGAGGATCCCCAGGAGACCATTTGAGTTGTGCAGTGGCTTGATTCAGGTGTCCCCAATAAACTTCGGTATTCTGAATGTTCCTCTCCCCAGCTGATAGCAGTTGGAAATTAAAGCTTACAGGAGGTGGTGTATTGTCAGTGTTTGAAACACTCTCATGTTGCTATGGTTCACCTCATGTTGGCCGGGGGGTGATGTCTACCCTCTGCTCATGCCATTCTTTCCCCCTGCCATCATGGACCTTCCCCTCAAGTCTGTAAGCCAAAATAAACCCTTTCATCAAAAAGTTGCTCTGGGTCAGTTGATTTTATGCCAGGCATATGAAGCTGACTTCCACAGTAAAGCTGGTACTGAGGAGTGGTGTCATTTGCTGCTAGACACCTGCCTATGTAGCTTTGTCCTTTTGGAGCTGATTTTCAAGAGGAATGTGGAAGGATTTGAAACTTTAGCCTAAGAGATTCCTTACAGTGCTGTACATACAGCTTGATGGACTATTTTGGTCACAGTTGAAAGACCTGAATGCAGTAAGAACTATGGACTGTGAGATGTGGCTTATGCGAGTGAGAAAGAGCTTTGCCTGGACTTGGCTACAGCAGTTTGTGTGAGAAGCTTGCTGTTATGCCCCTGTCCTGAGAATTTGTGCAGACTTGCTTTGCATAGAAATGGACTGGTGTGATTAGAGGGATATAGAAATGAAACCTTTGTGTGGAAAGTTCTGCCTGTTCAGCTGCAATTATACAAGATTACGTTCTTTGAGACTGTGCGATCTGACCTGCACCTGGGCAACAGGAAGAATGTAGACTCTCTTCAAGGGGACTGAGTGCTCAAGAACTCTCCTCTTTCAAAGTCTGCATTATTCTCCCCTGGATTAACAAATTGGCACTCTACCTGGTATTATGGAATATAAAAATGCAGGAAACAGAGGGTCATTGAATTGGTAGCATGGTCTTGTGTTTTGGAAATGGCCGTAGCTGTGTGAAGCAGGATTGTCTGCATGAAGATATGATGAAGCCATGAGGGTGGACTGTGGCTTGTAGAGGATTCCCAGTGCAGATGCCGGGACCATGAGATGGATGCTAAGGAAAGCTGCTGTTTCCAGATGATGTTTTCTAGGACTGAGTAGCCTAGCTGGAGGGGCGGAATGGGAACTGCAGAGACTTGTTGCTGTCTAGAATTACTGGACTTGGAGATTTGTCAGTGATTAGAGTTGTTGAACTTGGAGCTACAGAATTTAATGTTTGTCCTGGTTGTTTTAAATGTTATATTTTGAATATTTCTCTGCTGTGCTCAGTGCCATCTTTTGCAGTGCAAGTGTTCATTCTGTGTCAATATCGGTTGTGTGTGTGTGTGTGTATGTGTGTGTGTGAATTAAAAGACTTTGGACTATGGGGACATTTGAACATCATTAGGATTGGGGACTTTTAAATTTGGCCTGAATGCATTGCATTTTACATCATGCATGGTAATCAGTTTATGGGGGCAGGGGCAGAACATGGTGGTTGCGGGGCTCCTTCCCACTCAGGTAGTGCCGAGGGAAGGACCAGGCCTGCTGGTTCCTCCCTAGGGGTTGAGGATGATGATGAGCATCAGACGACTCAGAAACCTCTCCTGACCACCGGAGAAAAAACACACTGAGTCGGGAGTCTTTTCCATGCAGAAACAACTCGCTTTATTACTCTGAGCAGTTGCCTATATCATGTTGGGGACGAAGGCAGGGATTTTAGGATGGGGGAAGAGGTAAGGGCCAATAGTAAACTTTAACTATTGAAATGGTAATTATAATTGCCATGCAGAGGTAGCAGGCCAGAAGCCATTAGGCATCTTGCTGAGTCATAGCTGGCCAGAGACAGGTCACCAAACTTTAGCTAGGCTCAGGAAGTTCCACTAGGCCTCACGCCTGGGCCTTTCAGGGCCCAACAGATGGTTTCATTCAGGTGTCCCCCATAAACTAGGTGTTCTGAATGCTCGTCTCGCCAGCTGATAGCAATTGGAAATTAAAGTCTCCTGGAGGTGGTGTATTGTTGAGGCTTAGCTTATTTATGGATGTTATAGCCAGTTTCCCTATGCCAGTATTTGGCGCACACTCTTGTTGATATTGTCCCTCTTATGGGTGCTAGGGGGTGATGTCTGCCTTCTCCTCATGCCATCTTTTCCCCTGCCCTCATGAAGGTTCCCAAGTGTGTAAGCCATATTAACACACACCCCCCCCTTTTCCCCAAAAGCTCTCTTGGTGGGTTGGTTTATGCCAGCAATGTGAACCTGACTACAAGTTCCATGCCCAGGACCAATATAAACACATTGACATGGCTGTGCCCATCCTTAACTCCAGTTGTGCAAAGCAAAGTCTGGAGAAGCACATTACATTAAATAGTTGCAAGCTCTTGGATCAGTAATAGACTCCAGGTCAAGTCAGAATGTGTGGGAAAATAATGGATGGGGACACATAACCATTCCACTGGTGACCACTGGGTATACTCCAGCACCCATCATGCCTCATGGGCACGTACACATGCATATACCCAACACATCACATACCACACAAAGCAAGCCACATTATGAAATTCTACACACACACATACATACACACACACACAAGAAAAAGAGTCCTTAGAGTGAGAGACGATAAACAGCTGGCTTAAAAGGAACCTAGGAGATTATAGGGTTCCATCGACACCCATTACAACAGTGGAGGATGAACGAGCTTTTTTGGTTGGGTATCATGGTTGGCGTTCTGCTGTGGGCTGTTACCTTCTCCTGGAAGTTTCCAGCCCATGAACCAGGGCCTGACAAGGCTGGGCAGGATCAGGCAGGAACCCTGCAGCTGTTTTCTTCTTTCTTTCTGACCCTAGTCCAAATTTGTTCTCTTAGTTGAGAATGATGGCTTTATGTTTATAATCTCAGCACTTGGGAGTCTCAGGCAGAAGGATGGGCCCTAAATTATAGACATATTGTTTCAACAAGCAAACAACAATAACAACAAATTAAGTCAATGAATTGCAGACCATTAAGCTGTTTCCAGTGTGCTAATGGAATGACAAATTACACTTTCCATGTTTTTTTCCCTGTTTATGATTTGCTTTTTGCAATAAGGTCTCTAGATATCCCAGGCTCCCATTAAAGTCTTCATTCTCCTATTTCATGAGTAGATGGGATTATTGAGCTGTGCCACCACACCCAGCTCCCATTTTGTTTTGTTTTTCATATTATTTAAGGTTAATACCTAAATAATCACTGGCACATTTGGGCACAATGAGGGGTCAGAGTAAAGCTTTGTCAGAGCACAGCCATGACGGTTGAGTTCTCTTGTCAGTGGCTGCGTGCACATTGCTCTGACTGAGCTGAGGGCGTTCAGAAGAGCATGCATTGTCTGCGCTTCCTAAGTCTGACAACCTTAGATTTGGAGAAGCCTTCAAATTTTGCAGCTTATAAACCCTAAAGCTAACATTCATATGTTTCTATGCAACACAAGTGCTCACACTCTGGGACCCTGGAGCACTTCTCGTCTCTCCACCATTTGGCGCTCCTCAGCTGGCTCATGGTGCTCCCAGTGCATGCTGCCTGTTTGTTAAAGTACTTCTAAAGCCCTTCATAGTTCATTTATACTTGCTTACCAGGAAGAACCACATGTATGAAGCAGTTCATCCTGAAGCAAGTTTTAAATGATTCAGAAGTGGGGAGAGGTTTACAGCTCAGCCTCCTACTTGGCTCCAGTAGTACTTCTCCTCTTTGTTCAGAGGCTGGCCATCCTCTCCCCAGTGCACTCGTGCTCTGAGGTATTAGGATTAACAAGGATAGACAGTGCATATAACTGTCTAAACAGAACTTAAGAAGAGGTGAGGTACCAGGATAACACATGTCTGTCTAGTAGCAAATAATTGGTCACAGATAGCCCTGGCTGCTGGAGTCCACACCCTGTCTATAACAGGTATCTTATCATTGCTGGACAAAACAGTAATACCATTTATAGAAGGAAAGGGTTCATTTTGGCTTACAGTTTTGAAGGGTTCCTTTATCATGATGAAGAATGCATAGCAGGATCAGACAACTTCATGTTACATCTTCACACCTCAGTAGGGATAGAAGGAGAGGCATTGTGAAGAAATACACCTCAACACCAACCTGAGTGATTCCTGTTCTCCAGCATGCCTCCAACTCCACCTGAAGATTAAATAGGATGTTTAATCACAAACACATAATTATGGCTATGAGGTACATAGTACATTTAAACCACCACACTGGCTTTGATCAGTGAGAAGGGCTCACTCCATCTGGTCGGTAGTGTCTGCTTTTCCAAGGTAGAGGCTCTGTGGATTCAGATGCCATGTCAGGGTCCCTATGTTGATATTCAACACACTTCTGTGTATCAATCTCACTCCCTTTTTAAACGTTTGACAGGGTCTGGAGCGATTGCCCAGCTGTTAGGGCACTTGGCTTCATAGCTTAAAGACCCAGGTTTGATTTCCCCATTCCACACACTGATCCTCCTTCCTGTATCTGCAGAGTGCTGGGATTAAAGGTGTAGTCCATCATGCTGAGTTAAATGTGGGATTTTTGTAAATATATGTCCGTGTGTGTGTGTGTGTGTGTGTGTGTGTGTGTGTGTGTGTTTCTGTTGTCTGTCAATGTATGTATGTATGTATGTATGTATGTATGTATGTATCTTCTTTCTTTCTTTCTATCTATCTATCTATCTATCTATCTATCTATCTATCTATCTATCTATCTATCTATCTATTTTGTTGTTTTTCTAGGGTCTCATAGAGCCAAAATGGCTTTGAACTGCTGATTATCCCATCTCTGCCTCCCAAATGCTGAAATTTTAGCAGTGAACCTGATTCTGTCACCAATGAAGTTGTTGTGGATTCATTCACTCATCATTTCCTACTGTCAGTCAGGACCCAAGTAGTTGGGACTTGAAGCACTGTTCAATGGCATGTACTGTGTCCAGTCAGACACTCAGAGAATGCAGAAGGCAGGCTTCTGCAGTCCAGGACCTCTGTGCCTAATCACACTACCTATCTGCCACCTTGGATCTACCTCTAGAATCATTAACTTCCCTGGAGTTTGGGGATTTGGGGTTCTAGCCTCTGAGATGTGCCACCCTGTTTCAGGGATAGCAGAAGGATGTTCAGGAAGCCAGAAATGGTGAGTATACTGTCATGACCCAGGGCAGATAATCTGAGGGGATGATCAGGATGGGTGGCCTCTGCTCCCCATTTTCCACTCCTGAATTCCCAGGCCCAAATGCCCCTCTAAGGCCATCCTGCCCTTGTCCCTCTGGCTGTGTGGCAGGGGCTGGGCTGTCCAATAACCTGGCTCATGTCTTGCCTTGTGTAGGGACCCAAATCCTGGCTGTCACACTTTGTGGTTGGATTTGTCCTAGAATGGTGTGTGGGCCTTTGAGCCAAGGGAAGGAAGCTTGTACCCTATGTCTACAGCACGGTTGGTTCCAGGCCTGTGGCCAACTTGTGAGCAGCCAACTTCATGTAGGAGCCTTGAAGGGTGGCAGTTTCACAGTGTTTCTGAGCTCTCAGGCTCCAGAGAAGCCCTCCTAGATGCTTGTGGGAGGGCTGCCTGGTGCCTGTACTGCTGTGTTGTTGGGCTGGATGCTCAGGGTCAAAGGACCATGACCATGGATCTTGGAGGCCATTGGTGCCATGTAGCTGCCAGAAAGGGTGGTTTGGTCAGTGCTGTACCCCTCCTGAGTAAAAGGGACTTTGGTCATCCAGGTGAACAAAGCCCCAGTAGTTGGACCTCTCCTATACATTTTGTATGCTTGCCTGGAAGTCAAGCCTATTGGCAGAGTAGCCTACTACTACTACTGCTATACAAAATTTTAAATTTCTCCTGCAATCAGAAATGAAAAATGCAGAGCCAGGCATGGTGGCACACACTTTTAGTTTTAGCCCTTGGGAGGCAGAGGTAGGAGGATCACCATGAGTTTGAGGCAACCCTGAAACTATGAAGTGAATTTCAGGTCAGTCTGGGCTAGAACAAGACCCTATCTCAAACAAACAACCAAAAAACAGTTTGGTTTTGGTTTTGGATGTGATTACTTTTTCTGATCAACTTCATCTGTCAAGTTTGCTTCTAATACTAAAAAGAAAATATTTAAACATTAGGGCTAGAGAGATGCCTTAGCCTCTCTCTCCCCCTCTTTCTCTGTCAAATAAAAATAAAAATTTAAAAAATATATTCAAACATTGAACTTATCAGACAGGAATGCCAGGTTGATAGCATTGGGGGAAAGAAAAGGATCCAGCCAGACAAGGAAAGTGCTGTGTGGAGGGGAGTACAAATGAAGTGTAATGTCACATACATGTGTGCCAATTTAAGGCTACTGTCAGCTTGATCCTATAAGGAATTAACAGGCACACTTCTTGGGTGGGCTATGAGGGCCTTTCCAGGAATGATTAAGGAATACATTAAGACTTTCCCTCAGGGTTGTCAGCCTTTCAGGTGACAGACCATATAAAAAGAACCCCACCCCGCAAAATAAAAAAGGTCTTTGGTGTGGTTTCCTTTAGTACTCACTGGTACATGAATCTACCTTGTTGTATCCTTAATGGACACCAGAACCCTTCTTCATCAGCCCTTCACCATGGACTGATGACCAGAAGTTCCCCAGGAATCCTCTAGACCTCCAATGCCAGACTGGGACTGCTGAGGCGTCCAGTCTCATGCACTGGGCAGCAGCAGAGTTCTCGGACTCTCCAGTGTGCAGACAGTCATTGCTGGACTGCCTGTAATCTAATTTTACAAATACATGCCCTTGTAATATATACTCATTCTATGATTCACTTTCATACAGAGCTCTGACTAATACCAGTTGTGGTGCCAGGAGTGGGTCTAGAGAAACAGTTTCAAGCTTGAAGTTCATGAGTGGTCTCAGTGTTAACTGTATCTGGCTGTCCAACTGTAATGCTACTAAAGACTCCCTCCTGCCTCAGCTTGCTAACATTGAGATTCATATAATTGTCCACTTACCTGCGGACATGTGTCTGCTTTTGTCGCTTTGTCTGTGACACTGTTTCTATGTCTGCAGTGGTCTGGCATTAAAAGGGAATGCTGAATTATGTCTGTCCCTTGGACAATATGTTCAATTCTGTTTGCCAGCTACCCACAATCTTCATCTAGCTGTGTTCTGAGCTCTGTCTGTGGACTCTGGCTTCTTATGTAGCCCCAGTCAAACCCTGACTCTAAGGAGGGCACATTTTCTGAGACCGCAGGCCTGTCTTCAACCTAAGCCCCATCAGCAAGTTTTAGCTGCTGGACAGAAAGGCTCTGGCAGGCAGCAGGGTGGTTAGTGCCATGGTTGTCTATAGGCTCGATTGAGGCTGGGCATAATGGAGCACTGAAGGAGCAACAATGTCACACTGGGAGCTGTGGTGGGCAGGCACTAGAGTCCTTGTAAACCACCCATGTGGACTATGGGGAAGGGTGTGAAAGGAGACGGAGACTGTGGACATAGTGTGTTGGGGCACAGGAAGGTGATTTCTCCAAGTACACGGAGGCAAGTTGAACTGAAGAAACTTTTGTCCAACTGTTATGAGGGCCCTGTCTCTTGTGCCCCAGGGTTTCCTGGACTGAAGCCCTGAGTGTGGAATCAGGGATCTTGGTCCCACCCCAGCCTCAGTCTCCCTGTGCAGCTGTGTCAACTCTGGGATTGTGTCTTTATGTCCAAATCTCTGTGAGTTATCTCTTTCTGAATCTTTATGATTGTCTCTGCCTGGTCCCATCTAACTGTTTGTTCTCTACTGTCCTTTGTTTCTACTGTCATTGGCCATTCTTCCTCTTGTGACTTTCATGCAGTTCGTAGTGGTATTTCTGGAGAGGTGTCTTATGTAGAAGCACTGAATGTGTCTCTCCTTTTGGGATTCTTTTTTTTTTTTTTTTTTGGTTTTTCAAGGTAGGGTCTCACTCTAGTCCAGGCTGACCTGGAATTAACTCTGTAGTCTCAGGGTGGCCTTGAACTCATGGCGATCCTCCTACCTCTGCCTCCTGAGTGCTAGGATTAAAGGCATGTGCCACCACGCCCGGCTCCTTTTGGGATTCTTATTCACAGCCTGAGCCTTTGAGCATAGGTGGTGGCTGGGAAATTCCAGATGCATATAACCACAGTCTTGGAGCAACAGGTGCAGAGAAGGCAAGAAACAGAGGGAAATAGATAAGAGGCACAGACAGACCAGAAGACCATGATTAGAACCCAAATCACCCAGAACTTCAAGGGTTTATGCCTTCTCCCGCAGACATTCTGCTAGATTGAGGAAGGTAACAAGTCATCAGTTATGGGGACATGAATCAAGTGTCCTGTCGCTAGAAAGGTGGAGCAGAGGTGCCCTCCTCCTGTCTCCAACATTAACTGGGGTACTCACAACACCAGGCTTTCAAGATTTTCCTTGATTTGCATCTCTTAAAAATCTGTTTATTTGGGGCTGGAGAGACGGCTTAGCAGTTAAGGCAGTTGCATTGACACTTAATGACCCAGTTTTGATTCCTCTCTACCCACATAATTCAGATCACGTGGTGGCACATATGTCTGGAGTTTGTTCGCAGTGGCTCAAGGCCCTGGGGCACTCATTTCCTCTCTATATACCTCTCTGTCTCTCAAATAAATATATTAGTTAAGTAAATTAAAACGTATGCTTCTTTAATCCCACGTATGTGTGTGTGTGTGTGTGTGTGTGTGTGTGTGCACATGCACACGTATGTGCATGTGGAGGACCGAAGGCCTCAAAATAGCTGTGCTTCACTCTGAGTGACTTCTCCAAGGCTTTGGATTCTCCTGGCTATGCTTCCCATTAGCCAAGGCCCAGTGAGACTTTGGAAGCACAAGCCATTTTGTATCCAGCTGTAAGTGGGTGCTGGGGAATCAAACCTGGGCCTATAGACTTGATGACACTGATGCATCTACCCAGTCCTTGTGGTTCAGTTTTGGTAACTGAGTCAAAGATTAGACAGTGAGTGCAAACGTTGGCATGCATGTTTGGAGTTCATTTGCATTAAGCAAAAGTCCTTGTTTTGTCTCTCTCTCTCTCAGATAAATAAAATAAGAAAAGAAATGAAGTTATAAAGATTAAAATAAAAACAAATGACCGGATACTGGAAAGGTTTTTCAGTGGTTAAAAGTGTATTCTTCTAAAACCTGCTAACCCAGGTTCAATTTCATAGTAACTATGTGAAGCCAGATGCACAAATGGTGCATGGATGTGGAGCTTTTGGAAGCAAGGGGTCCTAGCTCTTCCATACACAAACACTCATTGTCTCTCTGCAAAGGAAGAATGCAAAGAAAAGAGGGAGAGACAGGGCAAGAAAAGGAAATGGAGAAGTTAATTTTGGGTTTATCAAAGATGAGAAACAAAATAAAAGATGTGAAAGGCAGAATATAGTAATTACCCAGTTTCATGGAAAGTGTACAAAATATTTGCAGAAAAATGAACATTGCCTTAGCGGAATATAGATTAAATCCTAAAAGGGAGAGTAGACACAGAAACAAGAATTGTTCCAAAAACAGCTGAACCCAGAGAGCACAGGAAATATAGAGGTGAAGTTGGTGAAGAGAGCATCTCCTCCCACACACCACTTGGTTTCAATGACTCCGTGTTTGTATTGGCATCCCCTATAATATTCGTGGTTTACAAGACACTCTCTTCTCTCTTGATGGTAGGCAAAGCATGGAAAACTTGATTAGTACAGGGTGTAGAGTTAGGATAGACAGGAAAGCTGACAGTGGCCTGGCAGCCCTGAAGGAGGCAGTATCCTGTGCCAGTGATTTTATTGACCCCTTGATAGGTCTCTCGTGTGTCAAAATGCCACTGGAAAGTATTAGGGGGAGGAGCAGTGAGAGAGGCACTTGCATTGGAATGTAAGATTGTAAAAGCCACCAACAAGATGGCAGAGAGGGATGCCTGTGGCAGGCACATGACTTTGGCTGTGTCCACAAGCTCATTAATGCCTCTCCATTTTTCTGACTCAGGTGATGTCCATGGAGGTGGTGTTTCCTCCATTTCCTCCATCCTTGATCAGTCAGCATCAGGCGGGCCATCTTTTTCGTTGGTGGGATTGAATCCGATATTTTGGACTGTTACCCAAATGGGCTTGGGCGGGTTCTGTGGGAAGACACAAGCAAATCTGCTTCCCATAGTGAGGATGGATTCTAGTCCCTTCCATATTCTGTCTAAAGGATCTTGCCACCACTCCAGGATGGGAGGGGCAATCTCTGGTGTATGCCAGTGGAGGGCGATGGAGGGTCTTGGGAGTTTTTGTATATATTGAAAATGTTTAAGGTAGTCAGGGCCACAATCAGCTGAAGATTGGGTGGGTAGGTATTGGACTGTTTTTTCTTAAGTTGGTCTTTTAAGGTTTGGTGTGTCTTTTCTATTACACCTTGGCATTGTGGGTTATGTGGGATTCCTGTATGGTGAGCAATCTTCTATTGTATGCAAAAGGCTTTGAATGAAGAGCTAGTAAAGGGCAGGCCATTATCAGTTTTTATTTGATGGGGAAGGCCCATGATGGCGAAGGTAGAGAGCATATCATGCATGAGGGTTTTTTTTTTTTTTTTTTTTGAGCTCTCTCCTGTTTGTGCTGTGGCCCATATAAGGTGGGAGTATATATCTATTGTTCCAAAGAGCTCAGAAGAAAAACAGACACCAACCAAAATCAATAACATGCTTTCTCATATGGTTCTTGCCTGATAGTTGCCAGACAGGCCAATTTAACTCATGATATTTAATTCCTCCGTGACCCTCATAGGAGCACTCTATCAATCTCAGGGGATCCTAGAATGGCTCCATACCACTGTTGGTGGTGGTGCCCGAAGAATAATGACACAAATTGATGCCCTTGTGGCCATGATCAGATCCGCGAGGGACCAGGCCCTCCAAATGTTAGGCAAGAAACCTGATGTTATCATAGCCCCCTTTTCCCTCTCTGATATCCCACAAATGTTGAGAAACCATTCCTAATTTGCAGTCAGCCTAATAGGTTTCCCTGGTCAAATTGGCAACCACTTACCTAATGAAAAATGGGTCCCTGCAATACCTCTTTTAACATGGCTTCCACCCCACCTTTCTTCAAGAAAACCCATCCCTGGAGCCCCCTCCCCCCAGTTTTACAGATGGAGGGAAAAGAGGAGCAGCTATTGTCCTCTACTACCCAGGGGACCAGCCTCCCACCATCCATTTTAAGGAGCTTCCCGGCATATCCCCACAATAAAAGGAAGTGTATGCTATTTCTCTGGCACTCCTAGAGGAAGAAGGCCCTTTTAATCGCTTTTCAGATAGTATTTATGCCATTAACTTGCTCCCCTGACTCACCCACTCACATAGCCAGGTAGATGAAAACCCTCTTTCACCACTGCTGATAAAAGTCTCCAATCTCATATGCAAAAGAAGCCCCTACCAGTTTTACAACACATAAGACCTCACAGCCCCTTACCTGAGGGGAACACATTAGCAGACAGGCTGGCCTCCTTTGGAGGCTCAACAGACATCTTCATGGCCACCTTTGAGGAAGCTAACAAATTCCATGCTAACACCCATGTAAAATCATGCCTGTATATCCCTGGTGGGGATAGGGGGCCATGGTTGGAGCCAAAGGAGGTTTCCCAGAAACTCTGAAGTGAGGCCAGTGTAAGCTTCTGGAGGAAGGAGAGTATGGGTTTAAGAGGCCAAGAAGAAGTGAGGCAGAGTTCTGTCCCCAGGAAGGTTGTGGGTGGAATAAGTTGGACCTTGTTGGGGGCAATTTTGACCCCTGGATCAGTGAGGGAAGGTATTAATTGGTCCCTTAGTTCAGCTGGTGATGTGGAGATGTTTTTCCATACTAGGATGTCATCCTTGTAATGATAGATATTAAGGCTCCTATCTAAGTGTGGCTTTAGTGCCACAACAACTGCCTCTTGGCATATAGTGGGCTATTGGCCATACTTTGTAGCAGAAGTTTCCATTCAGAGTGTTTGGTTGGCCCTGGATTATTGACAGAGTGGGTTGAGAATGCTATTTTTCTCCTGCACAAAAAAACAAAACAAAGAAACAAAAAAAGTAATGCAACAACCTCTTAATAACCTGTAGGGCAGTCACTGGTCTCTTAAACTTGTGGACAGGCTTGCGTCTGGACTTTTGGTGAATACCCCTGGTGCTATCCGGGATATCCATGGTCAGTCTTGGGGGCACAGGGGGATAGAAAAGAAACAATTCTTTTTTTTTTTAATTGTTCATTTATTTATTTATTTATTTGAGAGTGACAGACACAGGGAGAAAGACAGATAGAGGGAGGGAGAGTGAATGGGCGCGCCAGGGCTTCCAGCCACTGCAAACGAACTCCAGATGCGTGCGCCCCCTTGTGCATCTGGCTAACGTGGGACCTGGGGAACCGAGCCTCGACCCGGGGTCCTTAGGCTTCACAAGGCAAGCGCTTAACCGCTAAGCCATCTCTCCAGCCCGAAAAGAAACAATTCTTGATGTCGATAGCAAGAAGGTGGGTGTTGGCTGGAATAGCTGATATGATGACAGTCTCCATTGAGGGGTGCCCCAGATGAACATAGCTTTATTGATGGCCCTGAGATTTGTAGTAACCTCCATCCTCCTGAGCCCTTTTGCATTATGCACACTAGAGTATTCCATGGGCTTTGTGAGGGGCAGATGTGTTGAAGGTGGAGTTGTTCTGTTACTAACTGATTTAACATTTCAAGTTTGGCAGAGACCACTGTTTGACCCCGGTTGGCTCATCAAAGAGCCCTTCTAGGGAGCTTTGCATTTAACAGTGGTCTTTAGGATTGGAGGAGATACCAGTGAAGGTAGCTGTCATAGCCAATCTCAGTGTACTTTCCCTCTATATTGCTGGCAATGACTACATGTAGGGCCTCAAGGATGTCTCCTCCTCCCCTCCACCCCAGAAGGTTAGTCATTACATTAGCCATTACAGGTCTAATAAGACATGTGGTTCCATCCAGGTCCTTCCATTTGAATACCTTCTTGGTCTTATCTTTTGGAAGCATCCATCTCTGTAGAGGGCTTCCCATTGAAGGAATAGGGGCTAGGCAGCCCAGATCAGCAGATATCACACCAGTCCTGAGGGGTGTTAAGGGAGCCCCATAGGCTCTGGAGGAGGGACATAGTCCATTGCACATGGATTCAATCCTCCCTGACTGCCTGTCTGAGTTCTTTAAGGTCCTTGACCTGATATGCATACCATTGTATGGGCCAATCCCATGTTGGTTGGGCATTAATAGGAAAAGCTGTGACTCCTTGATTGTATGTGTTTGTACTGTTATCTTAGAGCTTGCATAGTAGTTGTGTCATTGTCAGTCGGGGGGTGAATGGAGAGGGGTCTTGATCAGAAGAATTTATCATGTTGGGATTCTCTTGCCCTGTGTGACATGTGTCCAGAGGGGGCCATCCCAGATCAGGAGGTGGGCAGGATGGTAGGAGTGGATAAAGAGGGGTGGGCATAGAGGAGTGTAGGGTAATTTTCTTTGTATTTTATTCTGTAGCCTTTTCAAGGGAACTGAGGTCCACCACTGGCCAGTCCTTGGGACCCTCCTCATTAGTGTCATCATCTGATTTTGGCATGTGGTTGTCTTAGAAGGACCAATACATTGTCTAATAGCCTTTATAACTGGGAGAAAAGAGAAAGGAGGGGACTCCTTTCTGAACTTCACATCTCCTGGCCAGAGAAGCTGTGCAGGTCCACATGTCTGGGTCATATGGATCCCCAGAAATCATCCACGGGTCTATCTGGAGGACTTCCTCCCAAAAGGACATGGCTTCCTTCTGGGAAAGCTTAATGCTGCTAGCCATGAGAAATGTTCATAAACCTTGGACTTGTGACTCCTTTTGGTGGGTGGTGACATTACCCATGATAGAACAAGAGTGGAGATGCCAAGACCAAAGGGCAACATTTCTAAGGGCTGGATAGCACCAGGGGTATTCACCAAAAGTCTGGATGCAAGCCTGTCCACAAGTTTCAGAGACCAGTGACTTCCCAACAGGTTTTTAAGAGGTTATTGCATTACTGGTTTTTTTGTGTGTGTTGGAGAGAAATAGATATGGGGTTGTTACCAACACCCATGTGGGCTGTCGGGGTCCAGACAGAGGTTTAGGGGCCTTCAGTCAATGCTGAAGTGTGGCCTCAGCCAAGAGATGTCATTTGCCCATTTGCTGCATTTGGTCCCTCACGATGGTGTGAACCAAAAGTAAAGGAGGAAAGGGAGAAACATGCCAGCCCTCTGTTATACAGGCAAGGTCACAGGGGGCCCCTGTCCCTCAGGGGGAGCACTCATCTATCCTGGCACATCACAGAAGGTTTCTACTCAGGCATTGGCTGTGGTTCCTTTCCACCCTAGGGTCACTGCACATCAGTTTCCCAGGGGCATCCATGCCACTGGTGCAGGGTCTTGAGTGTGATGGGAAGAAACACCCAGGAGACTGTGTCAGAAGACAGCTTGTTTATTTGTTTTGGGAATGGGCTTATAAGTTTTCATGTAGTGGCTGTAAAAGGAAGGGGTACAGGTCACAGGGGATTGGCTGTGTTAGGGCTGCTGGCTGATACCTCATTAACATATAGGTACCTTCTGGGTAAGTGGTAAATGGTCACATGGCCACGAGGAAACTGAAACCTAAGTCTTTTTAAAAAATTATTTTATTTATTTGAGGGAGAGAAAGAAATAGGGAGGGAAAGAGACAGAAGAAGAGAGAGAATGAAACCTAAGTCTTATCAGGAAGTCAGGGTGCCCCAGGCGGAGGGAGGAAGTGGGCTCTCTCCTGCTGGTCTTGAGGTGAGATTATTGGGGTTTAAGCCTGCTGCAGTCTCCTGTGGCCTGGGAAAAGGTACGGGATATGGGTCACAGGGGGATTGGGTGCGTGAGGGCTGCCCACTGATACCCCATTAAAATATAGGGTTAGATATAAAATATAGAACTTCCAGGTGAGTGGTAAATGGTCACATGGCCACGAGGAAACCAGAACCAAAGTTTTTAAAACTATTTTATTTTTTATGAATTTATTAAATAGTTTATTTATTTGAAAAAGAGAAAGACACAAGGGAGAGAGAGTGAAAGAGAATGAAATTGAAGTCTTATCAGGATGTCCATATGCCCTAGGCAGGGGGAGGGAGGGGCCTCACTCCTGCTGGTCTTGAGGTGAGATTATCGGTGTCTAGGCCCCCCTGCAACCTCCTGTGGGCTGGGGCACTTAGCCCTGCCTGACAGCTCAGGCCTGCTTAAACCTCCAGTGGCCCTGTGTCTTTAACTGTGCCTGACAATCAGGTAGGCAGGTTATAGCAAAGTGGGAAATCTCCACCAAGGCCTAAGATGCTGTCTGATGACATTCTTAGCCCTTGGTTTGATGGAAGCTGAAGTCTATTGTTGCTTTCCCCAAAGGACTGCACCTGATCAAGTGATAGTCACCAGGATGTTATTTCAGACACAGGAAAGGGCAAGTGATGGGTAAATAAAGTTAAACCAAGGTAATATGGCTCTGACTTGCAACATTTCATCTCTCTATGATCACAGGAGTTGGATCATTCCTTTCAACCTTGCTGGATGTAGATGTAGCATGTTCAGTGCTTTCTTGGGAACTCACGTTCATACCTTGACAGGCACTTGTCTTTATCATCCATTTCCTGTGTCAAGGATACTTGTGATGGCACCTGGGAATTTTTGCCTATTTTACATGCACTTTGTCTGAGCAACACTGCAGTGTTGTTATTTCTTAAATATCTTTTTTTTTTTAGATAAACCATTTTTTATTTCCATTTCTAAAAGGAACAAGAATTTATTAATATTTAAGTGATAGTAAAATTATCTCAGAAAATAGACATTTGTTAAGATACATACAAGGTACTGCTGAAATCCTATTAAGTTCTTGCATAGGTCTACCTAAGAGTTGCCTTTCATTTGCTTCCCGACCAAATAAGTCATTTTAGAATGAAAGTGGAGCTTGATGAGAATCTTAGAAGAAAAATACTTGCCAACTGTTTTACAGCCTTGCAGATGCTTTCTAAGGATTCTCACACCATGTACCTAATCACAGAGGAATTTCCTAGCTACAGTGCCTTTCCTTGCCTGCAATCTATTATATCTAGCAGAGTATGTGTTGAATAATGATGAAAACTAACCCAAGAATCTTAAGTGTCCCATATACACTAATGTGTCAAAATGTGATTTTTTGTTTGTTTTGTTTTGTTGAGGTAGGTCTACCTCTAGCCCAGGCTGACATGGAATTCACTATGTATTCTCAGGGTGGCCTTAGACTCTTGGCAATCCTCCTACCTCTGCCTCCTTCCCAAGTGCTGGGATTGAAGAAGTGTGTGACCACACTCAGCCAAGTGTGATATTTTAAGAGCTGAAGACTGGAAGGCAGGAAAAGAAACTGTGGTAGAATGTGGAAATAAGACATCACACTGTTTAGAACTACATGTGGCAGCCCTGGTCAACTACTGCTAAAAGCCAAGCCAGTGACACTAAGAATAACAAACAGGTTCAGATTCTCTTCCAGAATATTCTTTGTTACTTGGATATTCTGTTAGCTAGGATTTATTTTATTTATTTATTTATGGCTTTCTTTTTTCCTTTCCTTTTTTAGTTTTTTTGAGGTAGGGTTTTACTCTAGCTCAGGCTGATCTGGAATTCACTATGTAGTCTCAGGGTGGCCTCAAACTCATGCATTCCTCCTACCTCTGCCTCCAGAGTGCTGGGTTAAAGGCATGCACCACAACACCCAGCTAAGACTTTTTCATTTTTTCCCTTATAAAGTGTTTCTTTTTTTTTTTTTTCTTTCTGAGGGAGGGTCTCTCTGTAGAGTCCCAGGCTGGCCTTGAACTCACAGCGATCTTCCTACTTCTGCCTCCCCAGTGCTGGGATCAAAGACATGTGCCACCATGCCTGGCATAAAGTCTTATTTTAAAGTGATTTAACTGCTTCTCAAAGAGGAAGTGAACTTAAAATCTGTTGGGGAGCAATTTAAATAGTATAACTAGAAGAATATTCAAGGAAGTCACTGAATAAAGACCAGATTTCAATTATGAAAGACCACTGTTTCTTTGAGGGGAGAATTCAAAGCTGTTTTGGCTTGTTTCATGTTTGATTCTGTGGGAGGCAACAGAAAACAGCTAAGCAGGATATAGAAAAACCAGCCATGTATGATAGTAATGAGCACATGGCCCTCTTCTGTAAAAAGTCTTCATAGATGCTGTGTTATGTTTTAATGTCCATGAACCTAAGCTACTCATGTGCAGCTAGGTGGATGGGAATTGGAGTAGCATTCATGATTTCTATCTACATCATCATATGGATGTATGCTTAATAAAAGTAGTTACTTTAAAACAAACTAAAAAAAAAAAAAAGAAAGAAACAGGGATAGATTCTACTGTACCCTAAAAACAAGGTTTTGCCTTCTCCTGATTAGTTTGTCAGTGTAAAACTGCAGCTTTAAACCATTGGCCACTTCAGCTCTCTGCTGCCACCTGCAGGTACTTCACGGCGTGTCCCTAGATATGAAGCCGCACCAGAGCCCAGGACAGGGGCGCCTGGATGTGTGCAGCCTGAGCTCAGAGAAGCCAGCCTGCTCCAGGACCTTCCAGCTCTTTCTGGTGAGGTTACATCCATCAAACACTAGGTAGCAGACATGATCCAGGACCTGTTGCCAGAAGTAATTCCATGTGGAGTGATCAGCAGCTACATGCTCCATGAAATAAAACGCCCCTCCAGGCCTGAGCACCCGGAGCACCTCGCAGAATCTGTTCCGGGCTCTCCACCGAGCACAGCACCAGGAGCCATTGGCCACTTGGTGCATGTCCTTCCCCGCCGCCACCACGAAGCACTCAAACTGCAGGTGCCGGCTTTCGGCAATGCTCTTGAATAAGAACTTCTCAAAGTTGGGGTTCGGGTCAACACATGCCACCGTGCAGCGGATAGAACTTGGAGTTGGCCCCGGTGCCACAGCCCACCTCCAGCAGGGAGAGCTTCCCGGAGGGACCCCCGAATTCCTGCAGGTTGATGAAGAGCTCCCGCTTCCTGCCGGCCATCTGCTCATCGTACATCACCGTGAACTGTGACAAGAAGTGGGGGAACAATTTTTTGCATATCTAGCTCCACAAGCCCAGAAAATGGAGCACGTAAACAGGGAGGGCCAGGATGCGGACAGCCAGCTGGAGGATTGAGAGGGCGAGCTCCATCTCCCTTTTTTTTTTTTTTTTTTTCCTGACAGTATTTCACTCTGTAGCCAGGTCTGACCTCTAAGCATCTTGCTTTATAGACCTGTACTCTCAGTGCCGGCTCAGTAGCCTTTGGGGAAGTGAACTGCCAAGCTCAGGCTGAGGCTGGCACTTGGCATGAGCCAAGGAACTATCTGCAATTCTGCCTTCTTTACTCCACCTTGTCCCCTTGCATGTAACTCTCAGTGACAGATTGTGGGAGCATGCACGGTATTTCTCAATGTGTCTCCACTTTAGGGTCCTTGCATGCATCCAGAGTCCCAGAGCACAAATAAAGAATTCCCAGGGGGAGAAAGAGAGACACCTATAGACTTGAGGTTCAGAGTTGGTAACAGATGTGGATAATAAGACACAGTTGGTAAACGTTCAGACTACAGGTAGGCCCCAAGGCTAGTCAGTGTGTGCAGGGAGGGTGGACTCCTCTGCTCCCCTACTTCTCTCAGCTCCAGGTGTCAGATATGTTTTTACACTTTCCATAAGACTGGGCGCTTTCTTTCACATCTTTCTTTGGTCTGGTGTATAGAGAAAATGCTGGGTTCATCTGGAGATATGGTTCAGAAGCTGGGAAGATTGTGCTGAGGCTATTTCCTTCAGTGCCTGCACTAACTCCCGGGCTTGGTCCTGATGCAAGGGGCTGTCCTACATTTGGCTGAAGACAGGACTACTGCTGGATTTGACAACAGGTCCATTGCTGGACTTGAGTGTAGGTCACTTAGGGTTGGTGCAGGGGAAGCCATAGGCTTAGAGAATCAAGGAGATAAGGGAATGTGGACTTCACATCAAACCATGCTTGTAGAAAATGTAGCCCCAGGTTCTTTGGGAGTTTCTGCGAATTTATCCCTTTATACATTTACGACACTTTTCTTGTTTAGCTTTTGAGGCATAATGTAAATCTGTAGGAAAGGCTGGCCGGAAACTCCCACCAGGTCTCTGTCTTTATGTATTTTGTGTGACACACTGCATTGGATTAGAGTTGTTTCCATGAGTGTGGATGAATGAGTGCATACTGGAGCACCAGCAATTTACCCATGGCAACGACTACAGAAAATAACCCCTGTCCATCAACAACCACTGATTGTCACTAGCTCCTCAGGGAGGTTTGGGTTACTTGAATCCCTCCCTCCCTGTGATGGAATATTGATGAGCTAATCTTGTGCAGGTTTCCATAGCTCCTGTGTGTTCATGAGCACAGTGGGTGCCTTGTCCAGATGACAGTGTTCTACAGAACTCCTGGTCCTCTGATTCTCAAATTCTTTCCTCTCCCTCTTGCATGATGTGCCCTGCTTCCTGGAGGGAGTGATATACATATTCTATTTAGGACTGAGGTCACAGGGGTCACCTATTCCCAGAATCTTGAAAAGTCTCGAGTCTCTGCATTAAATGCTGCTCACTGTAAGAACAAGTTTACCGGCATTAACTTATTGGTATAAATTTGAATACTTAGAAAGCATCTATTTTATTATGTAAAAGTGAAAATATGCTTATAAACCTTATATTGATGATCTAGTTTCAAAAATGATTTTGTGTAAGATGTGTAATTCTAGAATTATCACTATACCTAGGTGCAAACTATTCAACAGTACACTATTAACAAAAAGAAAGATGTTAGCCCCAACATCATCAGGTACAGTCACTTAGGCTAGAATTACTGTGAACCTGAGGAAGATTAACAGTGCCATATGTATGTATATGTATATGTATATGTATATGTATATGTATGTGTATATATATATATATATATGTATATATATAAAAGCAAAGTAATGAACTATCTATTTTGAAATAAAGGCTTTTCAAAACACTGTCCTTTGAAAACTGATTATTTATTGACATGTACAAGTCTGAAATGTGATCCCTATCTCACTCAGTATAAGTGCATCAAAGGTCTAACTTTTTTTTTTTTTTTTTTTTTGGTTTTTCAAAGTAGGGTCTCGCTCTGGTCCAGGCTGACCTGGAATTAAGTCTGTAGTCTCAAGGTGACTTTGAACTCATGGCAATCTTCCTATCTCTGTCTCTCGAGTGCTGGGACTAAAGGTGTGCGCCACCGTGTTTGGCTAAAAGTTCTAACTTTTTAAAAGATCTTAAATGATAGTCAAGCATGATGGTATATTCTGTTAATACCAGCACTTTGTCAGTTTTGTGCAGTGTTTTGCTTGTTTGTTCCAGTCTAATTTCAGTATATGTGCTGTTGAAGCAAGCACTTATGCCTTATCTTACAAAGCAAACCTGTGAAATGGTAATTGGGTTCTGACCTTCCCCTGCCTGAAGCACAGGCCTAAGTCTTGGGGCTTTCCTCGTTTTCGCTGTAGACAGGGCTGAATGCTTTTCACTAAGTGACAGAGGTCACAGGGGAAGGCTTTGGATAATCAGGGACAGAGGAATAAGGCATTCAACCCACACCTTCCCAGGGGACATGCGACCTTCTCTGGGTATGTCAGTGCTTCTGGATATTAGTCCCTTAATCCTTTCCCTGTTTATGTGATGGGTGGGGGGAGGAGCAGTGTCTCATTCTATAGCCAAGATTTATCTGGAGCTCACAGCCCAGACTTGCATGAGGATTGCATCAATCCTCTCACTTTGCCTTCCATTACTGATATTTACACACGTGGTCCATGTCCTTGACCCCTTTTGTTCCTCATATCTGTCTCTGTCTCTGTTCTCCATGGCTTACATGTATGACAATAAAAATCAGTGTGAAGCCTTGTTTGGAAATGCTCTTGTGCTGGTTGGGACCCCACTCAAATAGATGCTTAGCACTGAATACAAAAAATGAAGAAATTAGGGTCAGCTGTGCTTATAGGTCTCACCTCTTCCTGTTTCCCTTCTGATCCTCCTAGATGTTCCCCCATCCATGTCCTGTTAAGGTGAAACATGGGAGAGGACCAAGACCTGGGTTCAGTTTCACTTCCAAACAAGCCATGGTTCTGCAGGTTCATAACCCAGCCCCTGTTGAGGTTCAGGAGAGAGAACCACAAGGTACAGACCAGCCCAGGTCTAGAGATATTTCAAGGCCAACTTGGGCACCTAGTGAAACTCTTCTTTGAAATAAACAAAAAACAGTTGTGTACATTTCACTGATATAACTGAAAGGGGTACAGTTAGGGTGACTGGACCCCTGAAAGTAAGAAAAGGGGGGCCAGGAAAATCTTCACTTTATAGAAATCAAGAATGATCTGTCTTTTCACTCTTGCCTAATATTCTACACCTGTTTTCCTGAAACAACCAGGATTCGTCCTGGGCGGGAGGTCTTTCATAGGACTTAAACATTGTGGTTGGTCAAATTCGGTGCCAGGAACTTGGTGTCAGGGTAGCCTGTTCCTGAGACAGCCCCTAGCCCGTATGAACCAGATGTCCCTCTGGTTCACCTGACCAGAAGACAGCCCACCACCCTAGCTCTTACTCTCTACATGGGCTCATTTACCCCCTCCAGCTCCCCACATGGCAGGAACTCCTTGAACCTTCTTTCTCTCTTTTGAATTTTTCCAGCCCTCCCCCCTCCATGTACCTCTACCCATGTGGGTGCCTTTCCTTGGCTCTCTACTTCCATCAACAAATGTAATAATTTAACAGTTATATGTCTCAGCCTTTTTTTTTTTTTTTAAATGAGACTAGCCAAAGACTGGCTTCTTCTTTTCTTTTTTCAAGAGAGTGAGAGCAAGAGTGTGTGTGACAGAGAGTTGGCATGCCAGAGCCTGCAGCTACTGTAATTGAACTCCATATGCTTGTGCCGTCTTGTGTCTATGTGTGACCTTGTGTGCTTGTGTCACTTTGTGTTTCTGGTTTACGTAGGAGGTGGGGAGTTGAACTCGGGTCCTCAGGCTTTACAGGCAAGCACCATTACCACTATGCTATCTCTCCAGCACCATAGTCCTTTTTATTCAATTTTTTGATTAAACTTAGAATTAAACCTAGGGTTTGGTGTTCATGAACTTGAATGGTCCCCTAACATCCTGTTACAGAGCACATCTTTAACAATGTCCTTGCCTTGTGTTCATTCCCATCAACTCTTTGTGGCATCTCAGACAAAGCAATTCTCACTCTGCAATTAATTTGTTTTCCTCTTTTTAAATATTTTTTAAAATTTTATTTACATGAGATAGAGTGAAAGAGAGAGAGATTGGGCTTTTCAGGGCTTCTAGCCATTGCCTATGAACTCCAGATGCATGTACCACCTTGTGTATCTGTCTTATGTGGGCCCTGGGGAATCGAACCTGGGTACTTTTTCTTTGGAGACTACTGCCTTAACTACTAAGTCATCTCTGCAGCCCTAGTTATTTTTTTCCCTTCTCACAAATAGAATGATGCTCCTACATGATGGCCAGTGTAGTGAACAGCAGCACGGCAAGTGTGAGGAGTTTCATTGTAAAGAGCAGAGCTGCTATTTAGGACTCCTCTAGGACTCTGAAACCCAGAATAAGAGTAGAATAAGGGAAGGGTTAGTTTGCGGCATAGTAAGGGAAACTGATGCCAGGAGTTGGGTATTTATTGTGTGAGTTTTCCATTGCTTGCCACCATGGGAAAATAGGCCAGTTTCTTGATTATCACAGGTTGCAGGGGGCTGTGTCTTTACAGTGCACATCAGGTTCTAAAACACATGGGAGAGGCATTGGTCAGTGGTGCTCCGCAGTCTCTGAGGATGGCTATGAGGGACTAAGTGGTCTGTGGATGGAGGATCTGTGTGAGCAATGCAGGCCTTATAGGTTTAAGGAAGAAGTCATGGTGGGAAGGAGAGTATGGGAGACTAACTTAAGAAATAAGGGACCAAGGCTTAAAGGTCAGTGCCTACAGAAGGTGATTTCCTCAGGTAGGATTTGTCTCACTGTGAAAGCATGTTAGGGTCACAGTGGTTAGTCAATGGTCTCACAGCAGACAGTTCATAGAAAACATTGAGAAAGAGACTATTTTCAGGGTGTCTGAGACTGAAGTTCCTTTATCAGGAAGGAGGGATGTTTTAGGTATGAAGGGTGAAGTCATGATCTACAGGAAGAATAAGGAGAATGGAACAGGCAAAAATTAAGAGGACATAAAGAAGCCCATCAGTTTGGAGTCTCCTTGAAGTCTCTTGTGAGCTGAAAACCAGGAATTCCAGCACCATTGGAAATATTTTCTTTGAAGGTTACCTGTGTATAAACAATAATCCTTCTGAATACTTCAAGTAATAATGTTATTCTAGTAAGAGTTTTGCTTAAGGCATAAGCTGACCTGACATTTAGATGTGACCTTATTAATTTTCTAGATGGAAACTTAAATATTTTAGACTTTTCTGTGAAACATGGTGCAGGGAGATTATGGGAGGACACTTTATGATCTCGGTATTGTGGGTTTGTGCCTGGTTTTCTATGCCAGAGGCAGGTAGCTGTAACCAATGTGACTACGAAACCCTGTTCACTGGCTCCCCACTGTCGGTGTCATTTGGCTTCTATGTTCTGTCCCCCAGTATCCTCTGTCCTCTCTCCTCCTGTAACTCTCCTATCTAATATCCAGGCTATTGTAACCTTGTGCCTGTGTAAGTTCACACACAGACAATGTTACATCTTTTCTTAGGTTATAAAGTTTTATTATATCTCACATTAACCCAGAACTCCTCTTTGTTTCCTTGTGATTGAAATTTTAACAATGCTGTTCCTCTTCCCAAACTTCTAGATCCTATCCTGTGTTGAATAGCCAGTATGCAAGCTGGAAAAAAATATGTGCTGAGAACCATCAACCATGATGCCCTGCCTTTATCTTGACCCAATACTACTGCATCCTGTGCTGCAGCTAGAAATTTTGCTAAGCCAGACTGTGGATATAACCTCCCTCTTAAGCTAACAGCTTTGCTCTTCTTTTTAACCTGCTTATTAATGAAGAATATCCTGTGTATATCTTTAGTCATGTAGCTTTAAAACTTAAAGCCCACCAACAATGCAAAGAACTCAAAGTGATATCAGACTGCCCACTAAAAGGCCTATAAAAACTCACATCCATCAGAGGTTGTGGATGTGGAATTTGGGAGTATTAACTCTCTTCTGCCAATATATAATAGATCTGAGTTCTCTAGCCTCTCTAAGTAGCACTCTAATGATTTGACCCTAAGTTATTTTCAACATTGCTTACCTTAAACTCTACCTGCCACTAGCCTTGAGGGTGCCACTCACCATGCCGTGGCTAATCTGTCACTGGTCTGGGGGCATGTTCCGTCAACAAGCAGAGGTGTAGGAAGGCTTCAGGGTGACACTTAGTGTTGGAGCCTGTGGTGGTATGGATCCAGATTCATGGGTGCTTGTAATTTGTGTGCATGGTTTTAGGACTGAGACTTAATGCCTGGACATGGGGCCTTTAGGAAATGATGACTGCAGCAGAAGTGTAGGGTAGCTTGGGAAGTTGGTTTAACCAGATAGTGTCAGAGCTGAATGGAAGGGACTTTGGTTAGCCTGGATTGTCAAGCCTCCTCCTCAGGGAAGCTGATCCTTCCTCTGTTCCCTGAACCCTCTTGCATCCCCTCAGTGAGGCACAGCCTGAGCTCAAGGCCACAGCCCAGTCAGAAGCCTGCTATGTGCTTCTGCTTCATTCGGGGCCAGTTACCTCTGCATCTATAATTTCTGTGTCTCTAAATCTCTGTGACTCTCTCTTTAACTGTCCTAATATAAGTGTATGGGTGTGACTGCACTATGTACTGTCACTGGCTCATCTGTCTCTAGTATCTCAGTTGTTTTCAGAGCCTATTACTTTTGAAGACTTTTCTTAAAGACCTGGGGCCACTTGGTCAGGGCCTAGAATCAGGATTGCCACTTCCTGACTTGACCTTGACTAGGCAGTGGCCAAAGAGATTTTGTGGAAAAAGTGTAATGGTAGAATTATCACCATCACTAGGTGCAAATTATGCAACAGAACAGTAATAACAAAGCAACAAGATATTGGCCCCAAGATAGTCACACAGGCTGTAACTATTGTGACCCAGAAGTGCACTCAGTCATATGAATAAAAACAAAATGTTAAGTGATTATTTTGAAAAAAAGACAAGCCTTTCAAAAGAGTGATATTTTTACATGTGTAAGTCTGTACCTTGATCCCTATCTCTCACTCAGTACACATGGATCAAAGAACTGACATTTTTATAACCTTAAATGTTAGTCTGCATGGCAGTGCATGCCATTCATCACAGCACTGAGGAGGCTGAAGTCAGAGGATCACTGAATTTGAAGCTAATTTGTGCTTGTATTAGATGATTCTTTAAAGACAAAAAAGGTCTTATATGTCAGAAGTACTGAAGAACTACATGAAGAAACCACATGAAGGTACAGCCATGGGCATTGACTTTCTGAAAAAGGCAAAAATGCTCTGGCAACAACTGTAAGAGTGGAGCAATACAGCTGGCCATGATAACACATGTCTGTAATTCAACAGAAGATAAGAGAGTCAAGGTTGTCCTCAGCTACGTAGTGACTTCAATGCCCACCTCGGGTGTGTGAGATCATTTCTGTAACAAGACATGTAAAAGAGCTGAGAACTCTGAATGCATCATCAATTTATAGGATAGGTAAAAGATAATGCCTGAGTAAAAAATGTTCCTAAGGAAAGATTGAGAGTATGTATGTGGGAGTGTGTAAAAATATGGAATATTGGCCAGAGAGATGGCTGAGTAATTAAAGACACTCACTTACAAAGTCTGATGGTCAGGTTCAGTTCCTCATTACTAGCCAAAAGCCAGATGCACAAAGCGGCATATAAATCTGCACTTGTTTGCAGTGGCAAGAGGTCCTGGTGTATCAATTTCCTCACACTAATTCTGTGTATTTTCATGAAAATAAATAAAAATATAAAAACTATGGAATACATTAAAATTTTTTTGTCATTTCTGGGAAAAAACCATTCTAATGTTTTCTGTATCATTTCTATTTTAGCATTTGTACTGCCTTTACAGAGAAAACCTGTGCAATAGTTGTTGGGTTCTGACCTTACTCTTCCAGATACTCAGGCCTAAAAGGTGGGGCTTTCTTGGTTTTCCCTGTGGTCAGGGCTGCTGCTGGCGCTGCATACTGTTCATTGAGTGACAGAGATCAGAGGGGAAGGCTTTGGATACTTGGGGATAGAGGAATGAGGTATGCACTCAAAACTTTCCCAAGAAACATGGCCTCCCTGGTTCTCTGTGTGTTCTTGTGCCTCTGGATGTTTTCCCCCTCTGTGTTTTCCCTGTTTCCTTTTCTCTTTTTTCAGGCAAGTATGTCATGTAACCCATTATGTAGCCCAGGCTTGCCTAAAGCTTACAGCAATCCTCTGCCTCCTGCCTTCCAGTACTGAGACTTACACATATGAGCTCCAACCTCCAGCTACCTGACACTTCTCCCTTGTGGTGGTTTGATTCAGGTGTCCCCCATAAACTTAAGTGTTCTGAATGCTAGGTTCCCAGCTGATGGAGATTTGGGAGCTAACACCTCCAGGAAATAGTGTATTATTGGGGCAGGCTTATGGGTTTTGTACCTAGTTTTCCCTTGCCAGTGTTTGTTACGCTCTTCTCTTCCTGTTGTCCACTTGATATTGGCAAACTTGGAGCTTCCCCTCAAGTCTGTAAGCCAAAATAACCCTTCTTGTTTTCTCAAAAGCTTCTCTTGGTCAGGTGATTTCTGTCAGCAATGTGAACCTAACTGCAACAGTAAAGGTGGTACCAGACTGGTGGAATTGCTGCTAGACACATGACTGTGTTTTTGGCCTTTTGAAGCTTAGTTTCAAGTGGAATGTAGAAGGATTTGAAAAATTGGCCTTAGAGACACCTTGCAGGACTGTAATTACAGCTTTATGGAATATTCTTGCCACAGTGGGGACCTGGAGACCTGGTGGTGAGGTGGGCAGAGAAGCCTGGTGACTGTGTGGTCTTGGAGGCAGGTAGCTGTCAGATAGGATGGTTCTGACTGGTAGGGGATGGAGTGGGTGGATGGGACAGTGCAGGCCCCTGGTGGACCTGGTGTTGTGGACCATTTGGCACAGATCTGGTGATGTGTACCTGGACCTGATGGCAGACACTTATCACTCCAGTGATGTAGTTCCAATGGCATGAACCCAGTGACATGGACCTGATATTGCAGACTCAGTGACAGGAACCAACTGTTGTGGACCCGGTGGTGTGGACCCTGCGATGCAGCCCCATTGGTGCAGACCCAGTGACACAAGCCCATTGGCAATGTTGAGGTGTGTGTGTGTGTGTGTGTGATGATTTGCCCGTCTGGGTGGTGGGGAAAGACAAGACAGCAATGGGAGGGAGGTTAGAATGAGAGCCAGTTGGTGCATAGAAATGAGAGAGGTGCCTGGCCTGGATCCTTTGAGCCTGCAGATAGCAGAGGGGTAAATCTCTATGGGGAGGCAGGGCCTATGTGATCATAATAGGTGTGGTACCAACCTCCATGCAAGTCAGGTTTTACTCTCAGGGAATTCAGAAGTGGTCAGAAAGTGACCTTCCCTTGCAGTGCTTTGCCTCACACCCATGTTGCTGCCCATATCATACTCACTTTATTGTGAGTTGATGTGCATAGGTCTGAATCCTATGCAGCTCCTAAAGGAGGGGAGTCAAGGATGTGTTCTATAATGCATACCTCTTTTTCTCCCCTGTCTTTATTTATTAAAGAAGTGACTGTGCCTGTCTTAGGTTGTCAGAGGCAGAAGGACATCCTTACCCATCTCTGACTACCAGTCAGATAAATTTAGGGAGAATTAGTATAAGGTCTGAGGTAGCCAAATAGAATTTCTGCTCATTTGAATCTGCTTTGTCTTCTTCGTACCTTGTATGTGCTCTTGTACATGCTTTGCAGTAATGTTTCTTTCCTTTAATTCAACTTATTGCACTATGCTGGTCTCAGAAAAGCATAGTGGATTGCCTAGACCACGCCCTGAATATGAACTCATAATTAGTTGATGTAATTTTATATTTTTACTAGATGGCATGCTTAGCAACCAAGTGTTATTGACTAGAACTGTTTCTTTTTTCTCCTAGGTCATCGGGTCTAATATAGGAGGGTCAGGAACATAGGTCCAGTAGAGGTCACTGTAAGTGAGATGTAGATGACTCCATATTATCAGGATCAGCAGTGTTCTCTTGTTTGATCTCATGGCCTGCATACTGGACCAAGCGTTCTGGCAACCATCTGGCTCCATTTTCTTTCTGTGAAAAAATACAAACAGATCCTCATCCCCATATTAATACAGGGTCGGGTCCACTCCATTTGTTAGTCGATGGATCTTTCCACATTACTTTAGCATAATTAGTCTTGGTTTGTGCATGCCAAAAATGGTCAGTGGCAGAAAACCCTTTTGCATCCAAAAGTAAACAATTTAAAATAAATAAAGTATGATTTAAACATTTTGTTACTGATCCCTGTGTCATTCCCCCCTTTTTAGTTCTTGTAACCAGATTTTTTAATGTTCCATTTGCTCGTTCAATGATACCTTGCCCTTAGGGGTTCTAAGGAATTCCAGTAACATGCTCAATATTAAAAGAAGAACAAAAATGCTTAAATCCTGCCCTTGTATATCCTGGGCCATTATCTGTTTTCAGTTGTTTAGGTACTCCTAAAATATTAAAAGAGTGAAGACAATGAGCAATAACACGTTTAGCAGCTTCTTCCATTTGAGTAGAAGCACAAATGAAACCAGAATAAGTGTCAATAGAATCATGTAAAAATTTCATTTTTCCAAACTCAGGAAGATGAGTTATATCCATTTGCCATAAATGGCCAGGAGTCAAACCTCGTAGATTGACACCATGATGTGGCACAGGTAAAAATGTGAGACATTGTTGACAGTTTTTAACTATCTGTCGTGCTTGTTCATGTGTAATTTTATATTTAAGACGTAGAGTATTAGCATTAAGATGATGAAGCTTATGAGCATTAATAGTTTCTTCCTCAGAAAAAATTCTAGTAGCCTTGTCTGTAACAGCATTTCCCAGAGCTAAGGGTCTGGGGAGGCCAGAATGAGCATGAAGATGTCCTACATGGAAAGGTGCTGAGCCTTGGAGAATCAAAATATTGAACCTGTGCAAACAAGTTATAAACAGAAGAAGGACTTATTCTACTACAGGTTTCTAAATAAGAAACTGAGTGAACAATAGACTGGCTATCAGTGTAAATATTAACAGATATATAGCAGTATGTTGCAATAAAGCTTTAAAGGCTCCCAGTTCTACAAACTGTGCAGATTTATAAGGAGTATTAAAAGTATATGTTTGTTCATTTAAAGAATAAGTAGCTAGGCGAGAAGAAGATCCATCCGTAAAGGCCAACATAGCATCCTTGATAGGAGAAAATTGTGTATTGCAAGGACAAATGACTTGATGTTGCATGAAGAACTGAATTAATTTATGTTTAGGGAAGTGATTATCAATGCTTCCTGCAAAACCTGCCATGGATAATGCCCAAGTATCTGAAAAAGCAAAAAGCCAAGAAACCTGTTTTGAATTATAAGGCTGACAGATAACCTGTGGTTCTCTACCAAAACATTTAATAGATTCAGCCCTTCCTTCCATCATTACTTTAGCAACCTCGTCATAATAAGGAGTGACAGTTCTTGGAGGAGAAGATGCAAGATGCACCCATGGTATAGGAGCTCCTTGCTGCAACAATCCTGTTGGAGTATATGGGGAAGGAAATACAAGTAACCACGACACTTCACTATAGTCAATATAAGTGATAAATTGTTGTTCTGTAGCCTTTTGTACTGTCACTAATGCTTTCGAAGCTTCAGGTGTAAGAGAACGAAAAGAAGAAGGATTAGAGTCCCCCTGTAGTACATTAAATAAAAGTTTTAATTCATGAGTAGTAAATTTTAAATAAGGCCTAATCCAGTTAATATCTCCTAACAATTTCAGAAAATCATTTAAAGTGGTAAGATTCTGTGTTTTAAGAGTAACTTTCTGTGGTTTAATTTGTTTTGGATATAAATAAAACCCAAGATAAGAAAAAGGGAAATCTTGTTATACCTTTTCAGGTGCAATTTTTAATCCCCATATAGTGAGCTGTTATTCATGTAGGAAAAACAAGTCAAAACATCTGTCTTTTCCTTTCCAGCTAATAAAATATCATCCATATAATGAATAATATATATTTGAGGAAATTTGCTTCTTGTAGAAGCTAAAGCTTTAGCCACAAATTTCTGACATAAAGTTGGACTATTTGCCATGCCTTGAGGGAGAACTTTCCATTGATATCTTTTCATAGGCTCCTTAGAATTACTAGAAGGAACACTAAAAGCAAAATGGCAGCAATCTTGTGGACCTAAAGGTATAGTAAAAAAGCAATCTTTAAAAGTCAATAATCACTTTAGAAAAGTCAGCTGGAATAGCTACAGGAAGGACTGGGCAGACTGGGTTGCAGTGCTCCCATTAAATGCATAGTAACATTTACAGCTCTCAGATCCTATAGTAACTGCCATTTTCCTGATTTCTTTTTAGTGATAAAAATTAGAGTATTCCATGGTGAAGATGATTCCTCTATATGCCCTGCCTCTAATTGCTCTTGAACTAGCATTTGTGCAGCTATCAGTTTTTCCCATGTCAAAGGCCACTGATCCACCATACAGGATCATCAGATTTCCAACAAATAGGCTCTGCATGGGGCGGCATGGTCTGACCAGTGGCCACTAGGGGAAATACCCCAGCCCTTGATGATTTGCACTAGAAGGTACTTGAATAGGTAATGAGTTACCTTGCCCCCATTTTCCTAATCCCTTACCAGGCAAGTAACCCTGTCTAAGCATTTTAGCAGTAACAACTTCATTAGAACTACACATTAACAATTTTATTTGACTCAAAACATCTCTTCCCCACAGGTTTGAAGGAAAACTGTTCATAATGTAAGGTTCACAATACCCACTATCTCCTTCCTCAGCTTCCCAAAGTATTTCTGCAGCACTCTGCTCAGGACAAGAGGATTGTCCAAAACCTCTCAATTGAGTCTCTGTAGGATGCTTAGGTCAAGAAGCAGGCCAATGATTGCCAGACAAAATGGTAATGTCAGCTCCAGTGTTTATTAACCCTTCAAAATGCTTCCCATTTAATTTTAAAGTTAATTTTGGACGTTCCTTACTGATAGGTTGAACCCAGTAAGCAACTGAGGAGCCAAATCCTCAAGTCCCTGTACCCTGAACATTAGTGACCCTTCCCATTCTTATCATTGGAAGGAGCAACAATTGAGCTATTCTCTGACTGGGCAATATTGTAAAAATTGTTTTTGGAGAATACGCCATAATTTTAAGTTCTCCTGTGAAGTCTGCATCAATAACTCCAGGTGCTACTTGTAATCCCTGCATAGCACTGCTACTTCTCCCCAAGATTAAGCCTATACTGTGCTTTGGCAGTGGGCCACATACTCCAGTAGGCAGTGCTTGAAATCCGATTTCTGGAGTCAATACTGTGTAGGTGGAGGAACTGAGGTCAAGTCCGGCACTCCCTGGGGTGGCTCAGAGAAGTTGGGAGACGGGCTGTAACTGGCTGATTGAGGAACAAACTGTATTGACCCATAAACTTGTCTTTGTGGGGCCTGGGGCTGGCCCCTCCTCCCATTTCACTGCTGCTGGATAATAGGGTTGCCATCTGTATCTGTTTTAGATATACATTCATTTGCCCAGTGTTTTCCTCTTTTGCACTATGGGCAAAGACCAGGAGATGTATTATTGGAATTTCCATTATTTCTTTTAATAGGACAATCTTGTTTCATATGTCCTATTTTTCCACAAGAAAAGCACTTGCCAGATCTTGCTGCAGTGGTGGCCATTTCAAAAGGAATTCCTTGTAACGCTCTAGCCATGGCTATCCCCTGCATGTAGCTAGGGCCAATATCAGCACATTATCTAATATATCCTTGTAGATCAACTTTCTTTCTATAAGGCTGTATAGCTGCTTTGCAAGCACTATTTGCATTTTCATAAGCAAGCTGTTTTACAAAGTCCATACCAGCGCCAACATGTCCAAATACTCTCCCTGCCGTTTTTATCAATCTATCTACAAAACCAGTATAACTCTCATCAGGACCATGTATAATCTTAGTTAAATTCTCCCCCACAGCTTCTCCTTTTGAAGGAAGATTAAGCCATGCTTTATGAGCTGCCATGGCTATTTGTGGATAAACAGTAGGGGGGTGTACAATTTGATTGTTATTCCCATCATACTTTCCTTCCCCAGTAGGCATATCAACATTCCAATTATCATTTCCTGCCTGTTGATTCAACATTGCAGTCTTTTTGCATAAGTCATAAAATTCTAGTTTCCAAATTAAATATTCTCCTCCTGATAAACAAGCTTTGTTATAGATTTCCAATCATCTGCTGTTAGAACTTTCCCTGCCAACAGTTCTATAATTGACATAGTATATGGTGACTAGGTCCATACTGTGTACAAGCTGTTTTTAATTCTTTTATGTCTTTAAAATTAAAGGAAGCATATTGCCTCATCATTTGATCACCCTGTCGAAATTCAGTTACTGGATAAGCCAATGGGAAAGCTCATGCTTCCTCATCACCTTCTTCCATGGCTTTCTGTATCACCCTTTAAAAGGGGGAACAATTAAAAACAGGCTGAGTAGGATGCAATGAAGATGTGTGGACAATTGCAGAAGGCTGCTTAATAATACTATCTAACTCATCTTTTCACCTTCTTTTTTCTTTCTTTGGGTTTACTCTCTCCTTTAAAGCTGCCACCTCATTTTTTAGTTCTTCTACATATAGTTGTGTGGGGGTCATGGGGGCAGAGGGACGCGGTGAGTCCCAATCTGCATGATAATTAGTGGCCTCTTTCTCTAATTCTGCTGCTTCTTCTAATTCCTCCTCTTCCTCATCACTATTTTCCTTAGAAATTTGTAAGGATTGTAATATTTTATTCAATTCTTTGTGAGTTACAGGTGTCCCTTTTTCAGGACTTTGATTTTTAATTTCTTCAATAGCATCTAGAGTATGATCTAACATTTGCTTCACTACACTATCTTTTGTACCTGAATCCAAGGTAACCTATATCAAGGACCATAAGGTAAAAGCAATTACTGGTACCTTACTAGGACTATGAATTGGTAAAAAGACATTTAATTCTTTTCCTACTTTATCCCAAACATCTGAATCAAAATTTCCCTGCTCTAGGGCTGCAGAGATGGCTTAGTAGTTAAGCCCTTGCCTGTGAAGCCTAAGGACCCCGGTTCGAGGCTCGGTTCCTCAGGTCCCACGTTAGCCAGATGCACAAGGGGGCGCATGTGTCTGGAGTTCGTTTGCAGGGGCTGGAAGCCCTGGCACACCCATTCTCTCTCTCCCCCTCTATCTGTCTTTCTCTCTGTGTCTGTCGCTCTCAAATAAATAAATAAATAAATAAATAAATAAATAAATAAATAAACAGTTTAAAAAAATTCCCTGCTCTATAAAGCAAGGGCTCTTTTTATTAATAAGATCAAAAATTTGCTTAAGAACTTGATGCAATCTCCCAATTCCTTGTGCTTTTAAAATATCTTTTACTACAGCAATTAGCTCCTTTTTCCTCTTTGCTTGTCCCACAATTGCGCCAATTTACCTTATTCCAGAAGACTGAGCAGGCGACCACAGTCCTCTTTTAAATTTCACTTCTTCCACTGATCAGGTGTTTACTCTGTCTAGGCTGTCTATTGAACAATGGTTAGGTTTGGTGCTTACCCTATCTAGGCCATATACTAAACAATGGTTAGGATCAGGTGCTTACTCTATCTAGGCTGTATACTAAACAATGGTTATGATTAGGAGATTAGAGATCACCCTTAGCACCCAAGGTTAAAGAGCAGGTGCAGATCTAGAGATCTCCTTTGTAAGAGATAAGAGAATACCCATAGTTCTCAAGGTCAAAAGAGCAGCTATATGTCTAGGGGTGGTATAGCTGGGTCATATGGTAAATCTATTTTTAGCTGCCTCAGGAACCTGCACACTTATTTCTACAATGGTTGTACCAGACTACATTCCCACCAACAGTGTAGAAGGGTTCCTCTTTTCCCATGTCTTCACCAGTATTTATTGTCATTTGTTTGTTTTCTTTCTCTTTTTAAGTATTTTAAAATATTTCTTTTATTTATTTGCGAGAGAGAGAGAGAATGTGTGTGCCAGTGTCTTCAGCTGCTATAAACGAACTCCAGATGCATGCATCACCTTGTGTAGCTGGCTTTTATGGGCCCTTGGGAAACAAACCTTGGTCCTTTGGATTCACAGGCAAACACCTTAACATTTAAGCCATCTCTTCTGCTCCAGCCCTCATTTGTTTTCTTTCATATTTCCTTTTTTTTTTTTTTTTTTGGTTTTGGTTTTTTGAGGTAGGGGCTCACTGTAGTCTAGACTGACCTGGAATTCACTATGTAGTCTGAGGATGGAGTCATACTCATGGTGGTGATCCTTCTACCCCTACTTCCCAAGCACTGGGATTAAAGGCTGCACTACCATGCCCAGCTCATTTGTTTTCTTGATTGTAACCATTCTGATAAGAATGAGATGGAATCTGATAGTAGCTTTAATTTGCATTTTTTCTTATGCCTAAGGATGTAGAACATCTTTTTAGATGTTTATATGCCATCTGTATTTTTTATTTTGAGAACTCTGTATTTAGCTTTGTGGTGGTTTGAATAGAATAGATGGCCCCCAATATATTCAGTTGATTGTTTGTAGTTTGTATCTGTAGCCACCTGGCTGGAGGCAGTGTCACTGGGTGATCTTAAGGTGTGGTGGTGTGTTTCAGATTTCAATCTAAAGATATGCAAAGTGTGCCTAGCAGGAGTTCCTAAAGTGTGTGGCTTTGGCTTTTGGCTTGTGCTTCTCTCTCTCTGGTTGGTCCTGTGAAGTCAGACCAATATCTTCTGCCATTTATGGAACTTCCCCTGGATCTGTAGGCTTCAATAAATATCCCTTCCTCCCTAACTGTTCCTGGTCTGGAAGTTCATCTCAGTGAACCAGAAGCTGTCTGCTACAGAATTTGGTATTGGGGAGTGGGCTGAGATTAACCTGACTTATGTGGATGTTGATCTTTTGGAACCTTTGTTTTGGAGGAATAGGCAATGACTTTGTGCTTGCAAGTGAAGATGTCTCCTGGAGTGGTAAGCCAAGTTTTATGGACTATTCTGATGAGAGTCTGAGAATGCTAAGTGCAGCGAGTATTGAACTTCGAAGCTTGGCTTATGAGCTTTCTAGGGTGAAGGAAAGACTGCAGAGGACTTTGTTGGCACTAGGCTACTGGCATAAGGGCTGGCTGCATCCTGCTGCCCAGACCCAGAGAGTTTGATCAAGGCTAAATTTGTAATTGACTGATGTGCTTGGCTAGACATATTAGACTGAGAGATTTAAGAGTTTATGCTGGAAAACTGTAAGCAAGTTAAATTTACTGGCACAGAGACTGGCTTTAGATTACTAAAGCTGCTATTGTCAAAACACATTAGCAATCTTAAATGAAGATGGCTCAATTGCTTTACCATGGAAAGGATGCCTGAGGAAAGACTATCATAGAAATGCAAACACTTTTGGGGCCGGAGAGATGGCTTAGCGGTTAAGCGCTTGCCTGTGAAGCCTAAGGACGCTGGTTTGAGTCTCGGTTCCCCAGGTCCCACGTTAGCCAGATGCACAAGGGGGCGCACGCGTCTGGAGTTCATTTGCAGAGGCTGGAAGCCCTGGCATGTCCATTCTCTCTGTCTACCTGCCTATATCTGTATATCTCTCTCTCTGAAATAAAGAAATAAGAATAAAATATTTAAAAAAAAAATCAAGAAATGCAAACACTTTTGGAAAGAGTTGACTGGAGAAAGAACCTGCTTTTCAAGGCTATGATTTGTTTTATCCCTGAATTAAGAATATGGCTGTGTCCTGTACACCTGGTATTGGTTTCTGAAGCATGAAAAATGCGAGGAGTGGTTGTGAATTGCACATGCTTCCAGGAGCTGCCTCTGAGATGCGGCATAAGGGAGGGCCTGATGCTCTGATAGGCTGAAAGTGCCTTTGGAAAATATGAGGAGTGGTCATGAATTGCACATGGTTCCAGGAGCTGCTGCTGAGATGCAGCATGAGGCAGGGCATGATGCCCTGATAGGCTGAAAGAGCCTTTGGAAGATGGACCATGGTTTGCATGAAGACCTCAAGATATTTTGGATATACCAGGACTATGCAAGTGCTACCATACAACACACTCTTGGCCTAGATGGAAGTGTTCCCTGCTCCTCTGCCCAGCTGGAGGGGCAGAATTGGAAAATCTGGAGACTGTCAGTCTTTGGTTATATTGGACTTGAACTGCAGAAGTTTGATGTTTGTTTGATGGTGGTTGAGTTTGCATTTAGTCTCCTTGCTATGCCTTATAGCAGTGGAAAATGCTTACTCTGTGCCCTTATATGTTAGAAATGTTTAACTTGTTTGATCTTACAGGTCTTAATATCTTAAATTGGTCAAGACTGTGGGGACTTTTGAAACTGAACTGAGTACAGTCTATAATGTGTGATGGTTATAAATCTATTGGTGGGGGCAGGGGCGGAATGTGGTGGTTTGAATAGAAGAGATGGCCCCCAGTATATTCAGTTGTTTGTTTATAGTTTGCATCTGTAGCCACCTGGCTTGAGGCGGTGTCACTGGGTGATCTTAAGGTGTGGTGGTGGGTTTCAGATTTCAATCTAAAGATATTCAAAGTGTGCCTAACCTGAAGTGTGCTGTGTGGCTTTTGGCTTTTGGCTTGTGCTTCTCTCTCTCTGGTTGGTCCTGTGAAGTCAGGCCAGCTTCTTCTGACATTTATAGAACTTCCCCTGGATCTGTAGGCTTCAATAAATATCCCTTTCTCACTAACTTTGCCTGGTCTGGAAGTTCATCTCAGTGAACCTGAAGCTGTCTGCTACAAGCTCCATAACCCATTTTTAATTGGGTTGTTTGATTTCCTATTATTTAATTTTTTGACTCCTTGGTATAGCTTGAATATCAATCCTCTGTCAGATGTATAGATGGCAAAGATTTTCTCCCATTCTGTAGGTTTCCTTTTTGCTCTATTCGTAGTGTCCTTTGTGTACAAAAGTTTTGTAAATCATGGGATCCCAGTTTTTTGGTTAGTGGTTTTATTTACTGAGCAATTGCGGTTATATTCAGAAAGTTACTACATATGCCAATATGTTGAAGGGTTTCCCCTACTTTTTTCTCTAATGATTTCAGTTTTGAGTCTGATATTAAGGTCTTTGATCCATTTGGCTCTAGGTTTATTATAAATATTCCTTATTATGTTGAGATATGTTCATTCTGTTTCCAGTTTCTGTAGGACTTTTATCAAAAGGGATATTGGACTTTGTCAAATGCCTTTTCTGCATCTCTTGAGATGACTGTGTGGTTTTTGTCCTTTAGTCCACATTTATAATGTGTTGCATATATCAATTTGACTATGTTGAACTATCCCTGCATCTATGGATCTCTGGAATAAAGTCTACTTGGTTGAGGGAGGTGGAGGAATGATCTTTTTGGTTTTTAAAGGTAGAGTCTCACTCTAGCCCAGGCTGTCCTGCAGTTGACTCTGTATTCTCAGGGTGGCCTCAAACTCATGGTGATCCTCCTACTTCTGCCTCCCAAGTGCTGGGATTAAAGGCATGTGTCACCATGCCTGACTGTGAAGGATATTTTTGATATAATGTTGTTTTATGTTTGACAGTATCTTTTTGAGAATTTTTGTATGTATATTCATGAGGCAGATTGGTCTGTAATTTGTTTTATTTGTTGTTCTGTGATTGGCTTTGGTATCAGGGTGATGCCGGCTTTAGAAGAAGTTTGGTGCAATTCCCTCCTTTTCTAGTTTATGGAAAAGCTTGCAAAGCATTGGTGTTAGTTCTTCTTTGAAGGTCTGGTAAAATTCAGCAGGTAATCTGACTGGGCATGAATTTTTTAGTTGGGGGGTCTATTTTCTAACTGCTTATACATCCATATTTGTAAGGGGTCTATTTACATGGTTTAACTCACCCTGATTTAATTTTGGGGGTCATGTAGATCAAGGAGATCATACATTTATTTTAGATCATACATTTATTTTATCAAACTTAGTAAAGTATATATTCTTAAAGTATGTCCTTATAATTATCTGACTTTCTGTGTGTTGTAATGGTGCTTTTTCATCTCTAGTTTTATAAATTTGTGTCTCATCTTTCTTTATTTAGGTCAGATTTGCTAAGTGTTTATCCTTTCAAATAACCATAGTGGTGTTAGAATTAAGGACTGATCATATGATATGAGGGTTATAAGAGAGAAGTGCCAACTTCAACAGCACAAACTTTAATGTAGTACACTGAGGGACAGCCTTCTCCCACAGGAAATGAGAATGGTAGCTCCCTTGAGTGGACATTGGGGATTTTAAGGAGTTAGGCTTCAGGAGAGCCTGAGATGAGGGTAGTGGGTGTCGGGTTAAATAGACTTTAGGTTACCTTTATGTGCTGTTTAGTTTTCTTTGGGAGTGAATAATGGGAAGACAGAGGCTCTTGTTTATTAATCATCCACAGAGAGGGTACTACAGCTGGCTCTTACCTGGCCTGATAACTCCAGGAGTCTGGCCACCTTTAAGCTTGTCAGTTTTATGATGTAAAAGAATTGAGGTCTGTGGTTCATGAATCCTTCATTTCAGACCATGAAGACAAGAAAAAGAGAGCAGGATCAATGTAATTGTCTTTGCTGCTGACCAATGGATCAAAGTTGGGGCTGGTGATTCTGTCTCCTGGATCTGGGTTTAGTCATGGTGCTCCTTTGAACTCGGAATATTCTGGGTGTCTGATGCCTAGTGTCTGGTTTCTCTCCCTTTTGTTCTCCTTTTCAGTGTCAGCCCTGTGAGAAGGACAGGGGGTAAGAAGCAGATTATTATGGGTGATTTGTCTTGGGCATGGGGAGTTAAAGTACATCATTTTTTCACTCCAGTTAAAATAACATATTCACTATATTAAATAATAGTCCTGTGAGATTATTAGCTAACAGTTGGTGGACTGAGTTTCCCTCTTTTCTTCAAAAGGAATGTTTGTTCATCGTATCAACAGCTTATTGAATCCAGAAGTTTTGAGTACTTAAGGACTCCCGAGAGCCCAAATATAATGAGTTTTGGGAATTTAAGTGCTCCAGAGGCCCAAGTATAATGTCAGGGCACAGAAAGGTACAATTTAGTATAGAGCCTGTGGTAGCAGGTAATATTTGGGCCACTGAAGGGGGATACATATGTCATGAGTATTAGGTATATAGTATTGGGAAGAGGGGCTATAAGCTGGTTATGTTTTATCTATAGGAGTCAAAGAATAGATGACACTGAGAAAAATTACCATAAGGAAGTGTACCCAGGGTAGGAGCATTAAGAGGGCTTTTTTGTGTGAGAACACTCTAGAAATTAACAATTATTAGTTCTGTCAATAAGAGAGTAGTACCATGAGAAGGAGGGGTGGCAGGGCATCCCCTAGGCTCCTAGAGGAAGTGGAGAGGGAATGATAAAGAAATGTATCTGTTCTGTTGCAAAGAGAATGGAAATTCCTTGTAACCAGAGTTCTTCTGTGGCATCAATGAGCTCATCAAATGTGGAGACTGGCTAGAGCATCAACCATAGGTCCCCCTGTATATGAGTGAGGAACAGAAGAAATTGTTGGAGAGTTAGTGCCATCTGGCAGGTCTGGCTTGAGGTGGCCCTGTTCAGGTGTAGGAGGAAGTTTAGTAATCTTCAAAGAGGTGGGGCTAGTGAGTGTCATCAGGAAAGAGCAAGGAGGGGATAAGGGGATGATGGGGCTCTTTTCATGTGGGAGAGATGGACCCAGGATGGGAAGCCATGGACTTGGCTGCAGTGTGGATTAGTAGGATGACCTTGTGGGGCCCTTTCCATTTTGGAGACAGATTGCTAGGTGTGATCAGAAATATAAACCATATCTCCTATCTGAGTTAGGAAGAAGGAGCCTCTGGATAGAAGGAGGGGAGGTGGTGTTAGTTTTTCTCCACAGTTCTATTCAGAGGAAGGAAGGAGACTAGTAGATATGTAAGGAATGAGTAGTGGAGTCTCAGGAGACAGTCCAGGGGAAACATAGGCCTCCCATGCATGAGTTCAAAGGGGCTGATCATGGAAGGCTTTTTTGGTAGGGCTGTAAGTTAAGTAATGGTATAGGTAAAAGCTTAATCCAATCCCATTTTAGTTCCAGGGTATGAGGGTTTCTTTCATGGTATGGTTAGTTCTCTCAACCTTGCCAGAAGATCAGGGATGGTAGGGAATTTAAAACTTCCAGGGGATTTGTCAGTCCTGGCAATGTTTTGGGAGATGAATTCTGGGCCATTGTCTGATTGTATTGAGGAAGTCAAGCCAAATTGGGGCGCTATTTCTGTAGTCAATATCTAAGCTACTATGTTAGCACTCTTGTTTGTGGTGAAGAAGGCTTTTACATATCCAGAAAAGGTATCCACACTATCTAAGAGATATTTGCATCATTTAACCGGAAGCATATGGGTGAAGACTGCTTGCAAATCCATGGATGGTAGAAGGCACTGCATATGGCAGGTAGATGTCTGAGGGGGTTGATGTTGGAGTTAGGGTTTGCTCTTTGGCAGATATCACATGAGTCTGCAAGAGCCTTGATGAATTGTCTGTCCAAGTGTTTAAAGAAGGTGTGGTTTTGAAGGAAAGAAAATAGAGCTTGGTTGAAGGGATGAAACAAAGAATGAAGATATGAAAGAATCTCTTGAGTTATAGAGACTTTGTATGCTAAGAAAGATGTAAAGGTGGAGCAGACATCTGGGTGTGTCAGAGTGATTTCACAGGCCAATTTATCAGCGTGGCTGTTTGAGAAGGATATGTACTGTTTGTCTTTCTGATGGTCTTGGCATTTGATGAATGATTCCTTAGAAGGGAGAAGAGTGTCATCCAGAAGGTCTTGGATTAGGGGAGCATTAATAATTGGGGTCCATTTTCTCTGAGGAAGCCTGTTTCCTACCACATTAGAATATTTGAGTAGATGATGTTACAAGCATATTTTGAATCTGTTTAAATGTTAATGGAAACATCCTTAGCTAGAATTAGGGTTTGACTAAGGGCTGTTAGTTCAGTCTGCTGGGAAGTGGTGCCTAGGGTCAAAGGTTTTGCTTCAATAAGGGTACAGTATTTAGGGAAGTTGGGGTGGCCCGGGATGATGACATATTCTAATGTATAGGGGTGATCTTAGGTAGCTACTGTCTGTTAGCCAGTCAAGAGTTTGGGCTTCATGGAGAGGGTGATCAGTGATGTGAGTAAAGACACTAGGGTGTCTACAGTGGCAGTCCCACTTACAATGACCTTATTGTCCACAGATGGGACAAGCTTTTGTGGTGGCCTGTGGTTAGGGCAGACCTTGGCCCAGTGTTCTGGATGGTTACACCTGAAGCAGGTTCAGGATATCTTTCTTCCATTGTAAGTTTTATTGGAGGGTGATAAGCTTGGAGGCACGTGGCTGTTGAGGACAGAGGCTAAGAGCTAGTATTTAGTTCTTCTGTCTTTCTCCTTCTCTCACTTGGCCTCATCTTCGCTATTGTTAAAGATCTTCAAGGAAACATCTTAGAGGTCCTTTCCGGGGGGGAGGTTCAGTCTTTTTTCCAGTTGGTGAAGTTTACACCTGATGTCTGGGGCTGATTGATACAGAAGTTAGGCATTCAGGAAAAGGGAGCTGGTTGGGGTAGAAACTTCTAAGTTTGTATATTTTGTAATGGTCTCAGTGAGGGGAGCTAAAAACAGGGCTAGATTCTCATCTGGGCCTGAGTGTTCTCCTTAATTTTGTCATAATTTATATAGATATGGGCCTTTTCCCCCCATGACCTCTAGGAAACAAATTATCATCTGGTTTACTCTTCCAGTGCCCAAATCTCCAGCCTGGTATATCCAGGGTGACTCAGTAGAAAGCACTACATTGGTGGTGGATTAGCCCTAGGATCTTGTTCATGCAGGGAGTCTGAATAGGTCCAAGCTGAGTGCCAAATGCATCCTTTTCAATCCAGTGTCAGGATGGAGGTGAGAATATAATATATGTTGCTCAAGTCAGATAATAGTCCTGGGTGAGACAGAAAAAAACAGCCTAACTTTTCCTCAATCTGACCCATGTCAGAGGAACAAGGGGACAAGAACATGGGGAGGGTGCCCTCCTATCACTGGGGGAGCATTGAAGTGGGATGTTGGCAGTGTGTTTGGGAATGGGTAGAAGGGGGCAAGGTGTTAGGTGAGGACAGTTTTGGAGTGGGTGAGGAGGAGTTGGGCATTGAGGGTGGAAGGTAGAGAATCATTTATGAGGGTGAGGAAGAGTTGGTGGATATTGGGAGAGGGTAGAGAGTGGGAATTGTTGGGGTGTCTGGTGACAAAGCCTACAGGAAGGAAGATGGGGGTTTTGAAGAGGTTAGAGTCTGGGGAGAATGGAAAGTGAAGGTTGGTGATGTGTTCTGCAAGTAGAGGATGTCAGTTCTAAAGGGATTGAGGTATGGGGACGAGTGCAGGGAGGGGTCTTGTCAGCAGGATTAAAATGTAGATGGTAAAGAAGGAGCATTGGGGACAATGGTTAACCAAGAAGAAGGAGGAGGACCTAACAGAAAAAATTGGTTGGCTGAGCAATCTAGACAGAGAGGGGTGCATGCAAGTGAATTTTTTTTTTTTTTTAAACATAAGGAACCTCACATCCCTTGCCAGTTCATCTTATGACATTGTCTAAATCAGTGAGGCCTTGTAAATTGAAAGTTCCAAATTGGAACCAGGTATGATTATAATCCAGTTGATGTTGTGGCCATGTTTGAGGGGAAATCTGAATGAAAAGACTAGTTTTGAGGTCAGTCAGGCCTGATGATTGTAAATTTGATTTTAGGCAATCCAAGGGACTTTCCTTGGGAATGGAGAGCTTAGAACTCAATTTAAGGATAGGTAAGGCAGTGCCAGATCTTACTATCAAGTCGTCACATGATATTAAGATAAACTGGAGACTTTTGAGGTGAACGGAGATCCCAGGAATAGAGGATGGTGTCCCTAATCTTCTCCTTCTGGGAGGCATAAAGCTGGAGGGAAGAGAGCTAGTGGACCCCTGTGGTCCACGAGGACAAGGACAACAGTCTAGCGCTGCATTTGAGCCTTACCTTAATGGTGTTTGGTGAGGTGTTGGATGGATGGAAGATCAAATGGCAAGTGATGTCTGTGCTGGAAGTGGAGGGGATAGAAAAGTGAATAGGGAGCCTTGAGGGGGGTCAAATACTGAGGGAACAGTTTCCTCAAAAGTGTCAATAAGATCCCAATTCCATGGGGCCTGCACCACTTGCAAAGACAAAAGTTGCAAAAGCCAAAGTTTCAGTTAGTGTACTGGCCTTTGTAGAAAATATGGCAGACATTTGAGCTCTTGATGAAACCCAGTATGAAAGGGGGAAGATTAGGGAGGGGAGAGAGAGAGTAAGAGGAGAGTTCAGTCCTATGGACATCTCTGCAAAGAATCATCAGAGGTCTGGGTAAGCTCCAAGGGTTTTTGGACTTTTGTCAGAGAGTAGCCCTGACCAGAAAGTCCTTACCCTCCACAAGCATGCTGCCAATCCCCATGCAGACCAGCAGGCTGAATGTAGGGAGGATAGAGTTGCCTGGAGAGAGCCAGATTCAGCACCAGTTGTTTGAATTCAGGATTGACCATGGTGATGTGAGTAATCAAGACACAGGGAAGAGCCAACCTTAACAGCACAGACTAATGGAGTATACTGAAAGGCAGCCTTCTTCCATGGGAAATGAGAATAGCAGACCCCTCAAGTGGGCATTGGGGATCTTAAGGAATTAGGCTTCAGGACAGCCTGAGTTTGGGAAAGTGGGGATAGGGTTATACAAACTTTAGGTTGTCTCTATCTGCTGTTTACTTTTCTTTGGGACTGAATATTGGGGAGATAGAAGCTCTTCTTTGGTTTACTAATCACCAACTGAGAAGGGATTAGTTCTGTTTCCTAAGTGGCCTAATAACTCTAGGAGTCTAGGCACCTTTACACCTACCAGTTTTATGTTTGAAAGAATTTTCCAGCAAGGTCAGTGATTCATAAATCCTTCAGTAGGGATTAAAACAAGCAGATAACCTAAAAGATCCAACAACACTAGGGGTGTGTGTTGCCCCACACCCTTATTCCTGTCAACTGAGAAGTTGAGATTTTTGTTCAGAAATGGCTTCCAGGTCAGCTTGGTACCAAGTCAAACCCTGCCACCAATAAGGACAGCAGAAAAAGACAAAGGTTTTATGAATGAGGGAACATCAAAGACAACAATACTTAACACCCAAATACTGCCTATTTGACAATGATAAAGCCAACCAAGAATATTTGGCCCATCATCTGCCCTTACATGAAAAGAGAGATTAGCACTTCCAGTGCAGGCCAATATACCTGCCTGTGTGTTAGTAGGCCCTGTTAGATTTTGGTATGGCTTCCAATCACACCAATACTGAGTGCCTGCCTTGATCCCTCTCTGTTGCACTGTGGATCTAGTGTTCTGACCATCTGTGCTAGATGTTCTGTGGCCAGAGATGAATGAGTTCTCTGATAGATGGGTGATGGCAGGCAATGCAAGATGCCTGGAATTGTAGTGGAGCTGCTCAGTTGGTTCCATTTTTGTTCTCCTTCAGCTGCTGCTCAGCTGGTCCCTGCTGTCTTCTCCTTCAGGTTTCTTGACTTTTCAAGGAAGCTAGTGAGATTGGAAAATCCCTTCACCTGGTTTCTGCACTTGCAGCTATGTGCTGGGTGAGTGAGTGGCATGTGGATTGAGGCCACTGGTGTCTAGGAAGGGTTCCAGTCAGTTTCCTCTTTTCTTGAAGATTTTACTCACTCCTGCTTCTCTACTGTGGTTGATAATACTTTGTACACATTCACTTTTTGGTAGAAGAGTGCATTTATTTTTCTGTTTATTTTCTTCCCTAGCTGCCTTTGCCATGGCTGCTATGCCACCATCTTGCCTGGAAGTCTTTACATTTTTCAATGAAAGAAACAAAATATGACCACATTGAGGAAAATTGAAATATCAAGATCAGTTACCCTGTAGCCTCAAAATTTACTTTCAGGGTCCAGATATAAGATTTGTGTTTAAATAATGAATGTTATGCATATGTAATCAATCATGATCAATGTTCACTTATCCATTCTTATCTTAATTCAGTCACCTGTGCATACTGGAAGGATCAAACCCAGGCTGTCAGGCTTCACAAGAAAGTGTGTTGAACTGCCTAGAGAAATCTCTCCTGTATCCCTGCATACTGTTTTGATGCATTTTTAAAATCTTCTTTCACCATTCTATACAGAAAGTTGGTAGGCCCAATATTGAGCAGCTCCTATTCAGATAACATTAGTCCCTGCAGGGTCATGAATGCAATGACCATGCCCTATGTAGAAAAGAATGGTCCACATTATTCTCAACCATCCTTTTCACCTTGCAGTCTTTCTATCCCCTTACTCACTAATATGAATGATGGATTTCTAGGGTGTAGATAAAGTATATCATTCTTTCTTGGGGAAAAACAATGCAATTCAGTTAAGTGCACTTCAATATGAAAAAATGCCTCACATTCATTTTGAATGTCAAAGCAGTAGGGTCAGTATTTCTAATTGAGTCTCTCATGTAGGTCTGTGGTCATTCTTCTTATAATTCATGTGAGTAGTCTAGTCTTTTCTGTCAAATAGATATAATCACTGTAGACCCCTCTCTTAATCAATCTAATTTTGAAAAGTTGCTTGGACAGTCAAATGAAATTTTCTTCCTGGAATTCTTAAAATGATTTTGGCATTATACCTATATGTTGCAGCATGTTAGCTGTTAACTTTACCACTGGGCTTTCCCTCACCTCCAATGTTTATCTGTGCCATTTAAGTTAACCAACGTGGTGCTGCAAAGATGGCTTAGCAGTTAAGTTGCTAGCCTGTGAAGCATAAGGACCCAGATTCAATTTCCCATTACCCACATGATCCAGATGCGCAGAGTGGTGCAAGCTCCTGGAGTTTCTTGGCAGTGGCTAGAGGCCCTGGCCAGACCATCCTCTCTATATATCTGCTTCTTTTTCTCTCATTCAAACAAAATAAATATTTCAAATTAACCAGCCTGGTATATATTGTAAGGCTCAGCATCAGTCAATGAAATGATACTCAGGGCTCCTTTTCATTTGTGGTTAAAAGGTAGGTGGTCTTCCAGCTTGGTATGCTTGGTTATACCAGCTTTTTGATGTGTACATATTGTTCTGTGCAGAGATAAAGTTTGCCTTGACAAACCGTCTTCATTCGAGTGTTGTTCTCTCAATTTGTGATCCAGTAAGTGCCTCAAATACTCATAGCAGTATCATTTGGATTATCTTTGGCAATATGATGGACTCAGGGCAAATAATTATGTCATTTTTGGCATTGTGGTTTGGTTTAAGTTTCCAGTTAGAAGATAACTGCTATAAACATCACGTTTGCAAGATTTGTTCCAAGATCATGGAACTTTGGGTGGTGAATAATTGCTGGAGGAGGTGTGTTGTTGGTATTGGATTTAGGGCTATAATAGACAGTTCCAACTTGAGAAACTTGCCTCAATCTCCTGGTGCTGTTTTCCACCAGATGCTTATGAAAAGATGACATCCAGCCTCTGCTCTACTATCTTTTCCCTACTATCAAGAAGCTTCCCTTTAGTACTTTTGGCTAAAATCAACCCTTTCATGCCACAATCTGCTTTTAGTCTGATGCTTGATTCCAGAATTGAGAAGGTGGCTACAACACAAACTTGGTGCCTGTTGGGTAGTGCCAGGCACAGGCTAGAGCCTTCAGGAGATGGGCCTGAGCTACCAGGCATGGCTAAGGAACCCCGGGCTATAGGAGTCCATCCCTTCTCCAAGCCCAGCACACCCGAACTTAGGCTTTGCTCATAGCTCTGTGACTATTGGCTAGTTGCCTAGGAAACTCCTTAACAGCCAGCAGCCTTTGCATATCTAATCCCCCTAGGATCCTCTTCCTGCCACTATGTGGATTACCTGGCACACTCCCTATGTGCTGGAATGAACACCCCTAGTCTAGCAACCTTTAAAGCCAACAATCCCCTTAGGACCCTTTTCCTGCTCTCAACAGCTTATAAACCCATTTCCCTAACAATAAACTGAGCTGTTCACCAAGGTCTACTGAAAGTGTTCTTTCTGCAAGTGCTTGGCTGCTCTCAAGACTCTGCTCTCTATGGTTGCCTGGAGGATCCAGGGACCCAAACCTGTCACCTGAACAAGGTCTATCTGAGACTGGCCAGGAAAGGTGAGTGCTCTCCCAGAGTGACTGGGTGATATTGGCTCATGTGCCCTTCCTCCATGTTTTTGAGTGCTGGCAGGTTTCTCCTTTTCCTCCTTTATTTTCAGTTCACACCATTGCAAGGGAGCAGACACAATGAACTGGTAACTGTTGTCTATTGGCTAAGGCCACTCTTTGGCATTGACTAAAAGCCAGCTGTCCCCTGCCTGGACCCCACCAGCCCGTTGGTTGTTGGCAAAGGCCTTCTATCTACTTCTCTCCAACATAAAAAGCCAGTAACACATTTACCTCTTAAAAGACCGTAGGGTAGGTTGCCGCCCTGTTAAACTTGTGCACAGCCTTATGTCTGGACCATTGGGGCATCCCCTAAAGTGCTATTCAGCCCCTGGGGATGTTGCTATCTGGCCTTGGCATTTCCACTCTTTCCCTGTCATGAATGATATTGTCCCCCACCAAAAAGAATCACAGATTTGTAGATTATTGGCTCTCCTGAAATTTAGGGGTATTAAGCTCTCTTAGAGGGAGGCTGCCTCCTTTTGGGAGGAAGTCCTCACAGTCACCTCTTAGATGATTTCTGGAGATCCATGTGACCCAGAAATGTGAACCTGCATAGCTTATCTGGCTAGGAAATGAAAGTTCAGGATGGAAATTTCCCCTCACTCCTTTGTCATCTCCTTTCAAGTTTTTCTGCTATGAAAGTACTCCAAAGCAGCTCAGGAGCAGCGTCAAGCTCATGCATGCTTTGATAATGGTGCCTTGGCCCATGAATGCACAACCTTCCCTGTGCCCTTGGCAGTCCTGGGGGCCGCCACTCTTCCCAACCCCTCCCCCTAGTGATCCCCGTGACCTTCTCTCTCTTCCCAGTGTTCTCCTCCCTTCTTTCCCCTTGTGAAGTTGGACTTGGCTTTGAGCCTGGGAGCAGGACAGGGCTGATCCAAAGGTGCTGAGCCATGCAAACTCCAGCCCCCAGCCAGGTGCCACCTACAGTGTAAGCACCACGAAGCAGCAGAAAAAGAAGAAAAATAAAGGTTATGTTTATATAAAGTCTATCTTGAAGTGAAGTTTTACCTAAACAATGCCATTTGTTACTTGATATCAAGGATAAAATTACTGAATTTATATTCTATGTCAACATCAACTTACATAGAGAATTATGGAAAACAACAAAATTCTCTCTCAGATGGCGACTCATGGCAGGTCTGAAGACCCTGCTCTCCATGGTTGCCTGGATGATCCAGGGACCCACAGGTGCCTGCAAGTTGCTGCTATAGGAAACATGACTGTGTGGCTTTGGGTCTTTGGAACTGATTTGCAGAAGGAATTTGTAACATTGGCCCAAAAGAAGCCGTGCAGTGTTGTCAACCATGTTTGATGGACTATTCTGGTCCAAGTTTAGAGATCTGGATACTGTAAGATCTATGGACTCTGAGTTTTGGTTTATGATAAGAATTAAAAGCTTTGTCTGGGTTGGAGTAGAGAAATTTATGTGAAAGTCTTACTGGATTTTTCCTGTGTCTTATGAACTTGTGCAGAGTTGTATTTAGAAATAGACAGCTGTGAGAAGGAGGTGGCACAGAAACAAATAACCATTTCATCTTACAGACAGGTCCTATTGAGTTGCAATTGCTTGAGAATTGCTTCAGAAACCAACATTGGGAATGAACCAGCTGTTCTGTATTGGGACATCAGAAAGAATGCTGTGTCTTGAAATTTTGTCAGGGTGCCTGAATACTTAAGGGGTGTCCTGCTGTTCAAATTAATTTTAATTCCCAACCAATTTACAAATTTCATAGCCCATCCAGTACTATGGAGCATATCAACTGCAGGAATGAAATCATCATTGGATTTCTGCATTGTTTTGACATGGCCCCTAAGTAATGTGGAGCCCTAAGTGTATCTATGCCATTGGAGCCATGGCATAGATAAACAATTATTTGCATTAGAAACCACAGGATTTTATTGATATCTCAGGATTGTAAGAAAATTGACTAGGGAACTTGATGCCTTGAGATAGACTTTTCCCCAGACTGTGAGCAGCACAACTATAGGCAGAACTAGAAGGCCATGAACTTCATCACTGGTTACACATTTTGGAGTTATGAATTGTTCAGAAGTTCTAGGTTGAAAATGCAGATTGCCCAATTAAAATATTTGGCAAGAGTTTATTGAGATTGTTGTTTGAAGGATGGTTCAAATGATTACCTACTGTGTATGACTCTGAGTTCCCATTGATTAAAGAATACACTACTATATACTTGTGGTTGAATTTCATTATGTAACCACACTACAGAGTTTTATAAATAACAGTTTCATATTTAAATGCTGAGTAATAATGGGGAAAATACTACCTTTTAAAAACTCCTTTATGTGTAACTTCCTCAATATATCCAGTGTACCATAGTAAAAATCCTCTCCAACCACTGTCTATTTTATTCCTCCAAAATCCAATCTACATTGATTCTTCTTTCCAATTATTCTCTCTTCCAATTTATTGTCATTTATTTCCCACTTATTTTTCAGCTTTTGTGCAGATAGCATCAGCCACTATGAGGTTGTTAATGTCAAGAACAATTTTTGTCTGTAATTTTGTCACTTAGAATTCTTTATTTTTTGGATTTTACATGTAGGGTCTCACTCTAGTCCCAGCTAGCCTGAAACTCACCATGTATTCTCAGCATGCCCTCAAACTGATGGTGATCCTCCTACATTTGCTTCCCTAGTTTTTGGATTAAAGGCATGTACCACCATGCCCAGCTCTCACAATCCTTCATGCACCTCTTCCACAATGTTTCTTGAGCCTTGCAGTGCATGCTAGCGATGTCTTATTTAGTACTGAACATTCCACTGTCATTTACGAGCAATTCCTTGTGTATTGAATCTACCCGGTGGTAACTGCCATATGAAAAAAGAGGCACAGACATATTTACAGGCCAGGTTGGTGGGAATAACATGAAATTAATAATACAGATGAAGTAGTTCTTCTCTAAGAACTATGGCACGCTCTGGTGGAATGATTCAAGTGTCTCCTATATACTTAGGTGTTCTGAATGCTTGTGTCCACAGCTAGTGGAAATTTGACAATTGAAGTCTCCTGGAGGCACTGCATTGTTATAGCCACCTTTCCCTTGCCAGTGTTTGGCACTCTCCTGCTACTGTTTTGCATCTGATGTCATCCAACCGGTGATGTCCACCCTCTTCTGGTTACATTATTACGATTACACAATTGGGTTACATTATTTTTGCCTTCCACTTTGGAGCTTCATCTCAAGTTTGTAAGCCAAAATATACCCCCTTTTCCCACAAGCTGCTTTTGGTTGGCTGTTTTCTGCCAGCAGTGTGAAAGCAACATAAACACCTCCACAGCTAGGGGCTTTCGATTAAGTATTCAGTACCAGGCAGAAATTCCCTGTTATGGAGAGGCCTCCAGTCTAATCAGAAAGCATTTGGTCTTCCCCATAATGGGCATAGCACTATTGTACCAATTGACACATTTCGCCTGCTTGACCATCAATAAAACTTGCATGGTCACTACAGGGTAACACCATTGATTACTTTTCTCTCCAAACAGGTTACTTCACTCTTCCTAGTACTTTGATAGCCAGCTAATTGGCAGGAAGCTTCCATCTTTGCTGCAGCTTGATTTCCCATAGTCCTGCATCTCACCCATGTAGAGTCTCTAGCAATAGAGTTTTACCATGTGGTTCTTAAGGATACCTAAGGGTCTTGGCAATGCTTGAAGTATTCTCTGACATCAGTGGATTTTATGGCTAACAGTCAGTAGAAGACAACCTGCCCTGGCCCTGAATTTTTCTAATAACAGTGCATTGCTTCTGGGTACAACAATATCTATATCTAAACTACCCTTAGGGTTCAAGAGAAGAGAAAATGTCCTACTTTATTACAACTATTTGTAACATATATTTGAGCCAAGATGTTTCGGATTATGTGTGTTCACTGGATTGGAGTTGCATGGCATAGTGGCATGCACAGTGCAGTGTGCTTGTGTGGATTCCCAACATGAACTGCAGTGAAGTTGACTGATGCAACATGGTAGACTGGTGGCAAAACACCTTTATTTTATTGTTTATAATATATTTGATTTTGAGTTAATATTTGGTTATTGTTTGGAGAGAATCCTTTCACTTTTGCCATATTTATTATGACCTCCACATTGATGATCAGACTGTATATGGAGTAAAACCCACAACTTTATTAAGAGCTTCTATTCCATGATTAGTGTTAGAATTGAACCCTTGGCCTTGTATCTTCTGGGCAGGCAGTGTACCACAATGTTGTGATACAAGCCTTAATATATGCCTTTCCATTCCATTGTATTTTCATTAAAAAAAATAATAATAATCTTAGACCAGGCATGGTGGCACAAGCCTTTAATCCCAGCACTTGGGAGGCGGAGGAAGGAGGATTGCTGTGAGTTTAAGGCAACCTTGAGATTACATAGTGAATTCCAGGTCAGCCTGAGCTACATTGAAACCCTAAATCCAACAAAACAAAGCAAACAAACAACAGCAACAAAATCCTTATTTTCTTGAATCATTATAACAATATATTGGAATGATATTAGTCTTGAGTCCTTTCTTCCACGATATAGCATATAAAATTTGTGTGTAGTGAATAATTCCCTAGCAAGAGACACATAGAAGCATGATGTCCAGGTTACTAGTCCCTATTTTCTAGTCTTGGGTTGAAGAGAAATATCTCATTATAGCAACTGGTGTCATTTGAAGACGTTGCTGTGGACTTCAGCTGGCAAGAGTGGCAGCACCTGGATGTTGCTCAGCAAAACCTCTACAGAGATGTGATGCTGGAGAACTACAGCAGCCTGATGTTCTTGGGTGAGCTAAATTCCCGTGAGCTTCTGAGTAGCAATTCCTTTCTTTTTGATTGATATGTATAGTCACTATTACTAACATTTAGTACTGTTTTGATATGTTACTCTTAAACTGACATACTTAATGGAACATTATATCAAATAAAGTGAATTTACACTACACATATTTATAATGACAAGATTCTGTCGGATCAGGCATTACTTGTGTGGGTAACACGAAAATATTCTAGTAGCTATTTTGAAATACTAATTAAGTGTTGCTTGAAGAATACTATCTTAATTCTGTGCTACACAACATAAGAAGTTATTTCTTCCAAATGTACCCAGTTAATTCTATCTATGTTCCTTCTATCCCTTTTCTTCTACTCATTTTCTATGTTGTAATTACTTGTTATGTTTTCTATCTCCATTATGTAAACTTGGACTTGTAAGTATAAGTGTAAAAGAACATGCAGGCTTTTTGTTTGTGTTTGTCATATTTCATTTATATCCCATGAATGTGGGGCGGGGGGGGGGGACTGAAATCACACCAATTTACTCCAATTATAAAGAGATGTGAAAGCCTTAGGAAAATATTACAAATTCCCCTTTCTGAGTGAGCTTATTGGGTTACTTAGAAAGCAAATGCTTCTATGATACACAGTTTTACTGCCAAAAAAATCAAAACCATAATCTGTTTTTATTGCTTATTTACACATTACCAATTGGAATATCAAGTGAGAAATTTATAGCATTTATTTCTGGTTGTTGAGTGTTGCAGCATTTTTTATTTCATGGATACTGAAAATCTCTTGGAGGTCAGTAGAGCTGCTTTGATTTAAGTTGATGACAGTCAGTGCATAACCAGAGGAAATAGATTTATTATTTCATATACTACCCTACAGTTATCTTCATACCACCATTGTTAATGTTTTCTTTTGATTTGGAGACTGGATCTCACTCTACCCTAGGTTAACCTGGAGTGCAGTCTGTCGCCAATTCTGTCCTCAAAATCTTAGTGATTTTTCTACCTCAAGTACCCAATTGTTTGTAGTGAAGGAGCATGCCACCACACCTGGATTCATTTCTCCTTAAGTCTTTTTTTTTCTTTCTATATGTATACATTTGACCTCCAGACAAGGACATATTTCTAGTCTCCCTTGTGATTTGTGTGGACTAGATTTATTGCACTGATCACATATCTTAGGCTAAAGTTTACCTTTTGTTTCTTTATGCTTTGAATTGAGCTTAGTGGTTCATACATCCTGGAAAAGTGTTCTAGTGCTGTTTTTCATCACTACAACTTGAAGAGTGATGGATAAGTACATTGAGGCCCTTTGTTCTATGTAACGTTACTTGTTACATGATAGGCCTGTGTTGATTTGTGGAAACTTTTCTCTTTTGTGTGTGTGTGTGTGTATGCGCACGTGCACGTGTGTGCATTTGTATGTAAGGATATTCATGTGTTTTACTCAATGGCACTCTTCAAATTATTTTTGTTTCATTGTTTTAATCTAGAACATGGTTATTATATACATTCACTTCCTTAAGGGCAATTCTTATAAATCCCAAGGCCCTTCTTTCCTAATATTCCTTGTGATTTCCTCATTTGCCTAAGGTATTCTTAAATAGTGCAATTTTTGGCCTCGCTTTAACAACTTACTTGTGAGTCCTCTTTTCTGTTTTACTTTTTTTTTTATTTTGAAATCTTTATTTATTTGAGAGGGTGAGAGAGTAGATGAGGCAGATAGACAGAATCAGTGTGCCAGGGCTTTCAACCACTGCAAACAAACTCCAGATGCATGCACTACCTTGGTCATGTGGCTTGTGTGGGTCCTGGGGAATCAAACCTTATTCTTTTGTCTTTGCACACAAGCACTGTAACTGCTAAGGCATCTCTGCATCCCCCATTTTACTTAATTTTTTTAATTAAATTATTTAATTGAACTCTGTTCCCACAATATTCTTCTCTTTCTTTTTATGACCACTTTCTCTTATTTCCACTTATCACTAATGTCATTTGTCTTTCTAGTTTCCTTATGTTCCCCTTTCCATTATTCTCTATTCATTTAATCTATATATTTTTTAAATCATTGTTTATGATTTTTGTTCCAAAACATGTGAAGCTGTGGTAGAAAGACTTCCACAAGTATGTGGCCAGTCTCAGGCTATAGTATCTGTTCATGGCCAACCTTGGCTAGATTGAGTCCGTATCTTCTAAAAAAGAAATCATTGTATTATATGTGCTGTTCCAAGTCACTTCAGGAAAATAGTTTCAATGTCACTTTAGGCAAATATTCCAGTTAATGAACAAACACCAGGAGTATAAACTTTCTCTATCCCAACTTTGCAGTTCATCTAGTATAGATAAGTTGTAGAAATGCAGATTTTGTCTTACAGAAGTCCACCTGATATAACATAATGATGCAATTTGTACATTATTTCCCAATGACAGGGAACTGTATGACCAAACCATATTTGATCTTCAAGTTGGAGCATGGATTTGCACCATGGAGTGTATTAAAAGGATCAATTCAGGTGCTTCCAGGCAAGTAAATGCATAATGTGTAACATACTTCAGTGAGATGAGAACTTATCAGGAATTGTCATGATAAGTGGTATTATTGTGAAATTCTACTTTTTCTGATACTGAAGAATGCTTTCTTTTGCATTCCCAAATTTAGTTCCCTGTTTAGGTGGTCTGGGAAAAGGTGTGTTAGATGTTATACTATGTTGTTTACTGGCCATTTTCTGTATGTTTCTGTATAATGCCCTTAGTCCTTTCACTGCTGTGACAACACCTTATGGAAGAAAAATATTTATATAAGTATACAATTCTGTAATGGTGGTTTTGCTTACAGTTTGACACAAAGAAAGTGTTTAACATAATTATATTTACTATTGCCTATGAAATTTAGAAGTAACTGAGAAAAGATAGTATCAGAGATCCCATGATAAGAAAATAGAACGTGTCTGTGCAATGGGCATGAGAATGTAGGTGATAAAATTATATTAGATTTGTGAAATATAGGAAGTGTCATGGATTTATAATTAAACATTTGGGACATTGAAGAAGGAAAATTTAAATGACAGTACAAATTAAAGTAATAAATAGTCCATTGTCATGTTCTAGATGAAAATAAAATTTAAAGCCACAGATACAACATCAGAACAGACAGTACAAAGAGCTCTTGTGTAAAAGAGTGGTATCTGTAGTGTTATTAGAAATATGTGTTTCTTGCAGTTGTTAATTCTAGATATTCAGATCCGTATGGCTATCACTCACTCTGTAACTAAAGACTCACATTAGATAAATGCTAGAATTAATCATTTGAAATTTTTGAAACCTAAAAACATGGGTAATCCAGGGAGTCTTTACAAATTAAATATTTATGTTTGGGAGGTGGATACAAGAAAAAATATATGATCTGACAGGACCAAATGGAGAATTGCTGATCAAATTTTGCATTAGAGAGTCCAAGGAGGGAAATTATGGTGTTCTTACCCTTTATGATGAAGATGGTCAACCATATTGCTTATTGATGTTCAAAGTATAGGGAATGTTAAGCCTATATTGATTATCTTGTTTGGCCTTTAGACATTCATTATAATGTCACATGTTTAGTTGTAAAATGACTCTGAAAATTATAAAACCAGGCCAATTATTTGGATGGATCGTTCCTCTTACCACATGTACTTGATTCTTGCTTGGGCACTTAAATCCCCAGCTAAGAATCCTTGTTTCTTGTTTTTTTTTTTTTTTTTTTTTTTTTTACTATCTGATTGACAATGGAGAGACCTTGTTTTTGTGCCTGTATGTTGAATAAATTTAGGACTCCTCCTATTATGTCAATCTCAAGGTTTTCTAGTGGCTTTTTATATGACAATAAAATTTTATTTGCCTGCAGACCTGCCATTGATTTTACTTATGGGTCCATCCATCAATGCATATATACCACCAACATCAACAGTGAGCACATAATGACTATATCAGTCTACAGATGAACCACCATTACTTCTGCCAATAACTACTTGTAGAAAGAATATAGCTTTTCTCCAATTTGTTCTTTTCTCCTTAGTTTTCAACTGTTTTTCTGCATTTATAGCTTTGTTTTCATTTTACTAATATTGTGATGCTTTTCATATTCATATTTTACTCTTTATTTTTATTTTCATTGCTATTTTGCTTTCATATCCTAATGTGGTTTTTCTTCTTCCTCATGCAGTTTTTTTCTGTTTCATCATCTTCCTTCTCATTTTCTCCTTCATTCAGAACAATAATGATTGAAAACCATGTTCATCTACTATTATAATTAGGTATTAGTATTAAAAAATAAAACAATCATGTCCACTTGGGAGCTCACTCAGTGTGTTAATATCCCTTTTGCATAATCATGAATTCAGATTCCCAGAATCAACCAGAATACTGAGAATCCCTCAAATCTCATAGGGCATAATTATTGCATATGCAGTATTTTACAACAGGAAGCATTTTTAAACAAAGTTAAAGGCAATTCTTGGCACCCAAGCTTGTCTTATTATCAGAAAGCATGCATTTGGTCAAACATTTCCAAACTCACAAACAGATATTCACATATAAACATCCAAAAATAATATTAAAGAACCATGAATATGTACCATGGAGAAAGGTGGTAGTAGAGAGACTACAACCAAAAAATCATACCTTATGTTATTGTAGTAGAATTTGGCACTAGTCTTTATAAGTAAACCAAATATCTATAGAGAAAAACATCCAGTCAACATATGCTAAAATGATGTGTAAACACTTAGTCAAGTAACCACCAGTGGAAAATAAGAAAAACTTTCCTTCATACCTAATAGGTTATTTCTCTGAAAATTAAATTGTTAAAAAAACTTCATTCAAGAGAATTTCTGTCTTCCAAAAAAATTAGACCAGATCTTATTGAGGAAGCAAGAAAACCAAACAACAAAAAAATCCATTTCGCTTAGAGTTCTCTAATAAATTCTGCTAAATAGGAAAGCATTTGCTGAATTTGCACTTTGTTGTGTAAGACATGCCCCATGTCAAGAAACTCTGCATATGGAATATAAAATAAGTCAAATGAAAAGCTGTATTAATATAATTATTGTGTGGTATCTTTTTGTAAATTATAATACTCTCCCAAATACTAGGAAGCCCTTAGGTGTCAAATTTTTCTTTAGTATTTTGAATATTGTTAAGTTTGTTTTTATTTCTTAGAATTAAAAACTCAACAGAAAATGCACTGGATAGAGACTGATGATTTTAAACAATGCGAGAATACTGTTTACCAGAAGTTCCATCAAACTTGTTATCAAGGAACAAACACAGGTGACAGGCTGTATGAATGTAGAACAACCTTTATCTCTAAGTCACAGGTCACTAATCATCAGAGAACTCAAGCAGGTAAGAAACCTTATGACTGTAATGTGTGTGGAAAAGCTTAACTCACCCACTCACAACTCACTATGCATTATCAATCTCATACAGGTTATAAGCCATATGAATGTAGCAAATGTGGGAAAGCTTTCCTGTCCAAGTCACATCTTAATAAGCCATATGAATGTCCTGCATGTGGGAAAGCCTGCATTACAAACTCAGATCCTAATAAGCATCAGAGAAATCAGACATGTGAGATCCCTTATGAATGTATTGAATGTGGGAAAACTTTCATCTCCATTTCACAACTCACTTATCATCAGATAACTCACACAGAAGAGAAATCATATGAATGTACTGAATCTGGAAAAGGCTTTATCCACAAGTCACAGGTAACTAATCATAAAACTCAATCAGGTGAGAAACCATATAAATGCACTGAATGCGGAAAAGGCTTCATCTGTAAGTCAGTTCTTACTATGCATCAGAGAACTCACACAGGTGAGAAGCCATATGAATGTATTGAATGTGGTAAAGCTTTCATCTCCAAGTCACATCTCATGAGTCATCAGAGAACTCACACAGTTGAAAAGCCCTATGAGTGTACTGAGTGTCAGAAAGCTTACAGGTACAAATCATACCTAACGATTCATTGGAGAATTCATACACGTGAAAGGCCCTATGAATGTACTGAATGTGAGAAAGCCTTCATTTCCAACTCACATCTTAAAAGGCATCAGAGAATGCACACAGATGAGAAACCTTATGAATGTCCTGAGTGTGGGAAAGCCTTCATCTCCAGTTCACAGCTCACTAACCATCAGTGGACTCACAAAGGTGAGAGACCACATAAATGTATTCAATGTGGAAAAAGCTTCATCTACAAGTCAGGTCTCACAAGGCATCAGAGAAGTCACACAGGTGAGAAGCCATATGTATGTATTGAATGTGGGAAAGCTTTCGTCTACAAGTCACAGCTTAATAGGCATCAGAAAACTCACACAGGTGAGAAGCCATATGAATGTACTGACTGTGGGAAAGCTTTCCTCAGCAAGTCACAGCTTATCAGGCATCAGAGAATGCACACAGGTGAGAAACCATATGAATGTCCTGAATGTGGGAAAGCCTTCATCTCCAGTTCACAGCTCATTAACCATCAGTGGACTCACAAAGGTGAGAGACCATATAAATGTATTCAATGTGAAAAAAGCTTCATCCACAAGATAGTCCTTACAAATCATCAGAGAATTCACACAGGTGAGAAGCCATATGAATGTACTGACTGTGGGAAAGCTTTAATCAGCAAGTTTAATCTTATTAGGCATCAGAGAACTCACAGGTGAAAAGCCATGTGAATGATCTGAATGTGGGAAAGCCTTCATCTCCAAGTCACATCTCACAGATCATCAGAGAACTCACACAGGTTAGAAGCCATGTGAATGTACTGAATGTGCAAAAGCTTTCATCTCCAAGTCATGGCTAACAATTCATCAGAGAATTCATATAGGTGAAAACCCTTATCAATGTAATGAATGAGGGAGAGTTCTGTTTGTAAAGTAAGACCTTAGGAACCATGAAATAATTCACATGACTGTTTTAAGTGTGGTATTAGCTTCACCTTCAAGACAAATCTCACTCTGCACTAGAGAACTCACAGGTTTCAAGACATATGAGTGCACTTAATGTGGTAGAGCTTTTCTTGCCAAGTCAGATGTTTGTAATCATCAGATAATTCATAAAGAGGAGAAGCTATATGATGAATTTATTGCTAAATCAAATGCTATTAAACATTACAGAACACCCAGGTGAGAATCCATTTGACTATAGTAGTGTGGTAAAGTTTTCATCTTCAAATCACAGCATACTATGTATCACAGAACTCACACTGGAAAACCATATAATTATAATGAATGTGGAAACACATTCAACTCCTAGTGAGTATTAATGTAAAAGATGTGAGAAAGCTTTCTGCCTGAAGTCACAACTTAGTGTGACAGGTGAAAAGCCAAATGAATATACTAAAAGTGAGAAAATCTTTTTACTGAAGTCACAAGTCAAGAATTACAAGAGAACATACACAGGTGAGAAATAAGTTTAATATAATAAATTTAAAAAAGGTTTCTTGTAGAAGTCAAACCAAATTTTGTACTTGAGGATTTACATAGGAGAGAAAACAGAATCTATATAGATGTAACTGTTGAAATACATTCATCTCCCAGTCACAGATCAATGTACATCAGAGAGCTCACACAGATGGAAAAACCATGTAAATATAACAAATGTGTAAAGGCTTTTATCTATTCATCTTACACTACTATGTCTGAGGGAGTTCATGTAACTTAGAAATCATATGAATATAATGAATGTTGAGAACTTGCAGATAATATTTATGAATCTGAAAAACATGCATTTTGTTCTTTAAGTCATACTTCAGTGAATTTCTGAAAATATATCAATTTTCTTTTTTAACTTGGTTGTGGGAAGTATATGGATTGATTTAGGAACTTTCACTTGAAGAGCCATGCACTGATGTACACAAATCTCAATGGCCAATTGTGATGTTTAGAAAAGCTAAAATTAGAGTAAAGTATGGGTATAAGAAATTTTGATAGTAGTGTTTTGTGATGATTACTTGCTGTGTTCTGACCAGTTCCTGGGAACTTGAAGAATGTTGAATATAAAAGCAATCATCTGTTGTCTTGCAGAGGAAATTTCTAGATATTTTGAATTTCAAGATATAGAAACATCATTTGTATGAACTGCAACTCTCAGAGATTTCAATCTGAGCATTAGAATACTGATATGTATTAAAACAGGATGAGTAGTCCTGATCAATCTGAAAATAGGAGAGGTCTGTAATGACAATGTTAAAGGATATTACTGTTCTGTTTTGGTGACTCAATTTATATTGCTATGGAAGTAGAACAAATGCAGGAAAGAAAAAGGAGTCAGGAAGAACACAAAGCCTTCACATTGCCACTTTGCAATGAAGGGAAGTCTTTAAGTTCCTGTGTGGAAACCCTATCATGTGAAAAAATAGAGCTGTGAAGACAAAAAATGTTTCAGAGTAGCTGCTTAGATTTTCTGGGAATTGCTTGTAAGGAATGCTGCTCATGCTGGCATTGTTTAACTTCCCCATAAAGCTAGCTTTCAGGGGTGGAGGGGTTAGATTTTGAGAACAGGTGATTTTTTTCTTTCTCCTCAGATTCCTTAGGTAAAACTGTAAGGTTTGAAATTTGTCCTGTTTCTTTTTTCAATTATATTGCCTCACCATTTCCTTGCTGTATCTTCTTTGTGTAATGGACTGTTTACTATGCATTGGAAATAAGTTAACAAAGCTCAAAATTAATAGACTTTCTGGTGTCTCAGTTGAGATGTTGGGATTTTTAGCAGTTTCATATTTTCTGAAGACTGTGGAGAGTTTTACATCAGAGTGAATGCCTATGTAATTATAAAATAGTCTTGGGTATATGGGGTCTAGGATCAAAATTTGGATATTTGAATGCAAAGTTTCTCCTCTAGCCTCATGTTTCTTTTCAATTCATGCTTACCTACAACTCATTATGTACTCTAAGGCCAGCTCCCAAATCACATTGATCCATCTATCTCTGCTTTCTGAATTGAAAGCATGTATTACTATGCCCAGCTGTTATTCTAATTTTAATGTATGTAATTGATATAATATGTAATGAACATAAGACTAATATCTGATATATGATTATCAAAAATTATTTAACGGACTGGGGAGATGGTTAATTGGGTAATGTGAACACCATACAAACATGTGAGAGTGACTTTGGATCCCCATTTTCCATGTAAAAATGATAATTGTGGGATTGGCAAAATTACTTAGTCATTAATGCATTGCCTGCAAAGCCCAGTGACCAATGTTTAGTTCCCCAGGACCTACATGATGACATAAGGTGTGTCACATCCTGAGTTCAGTAAAGGTCCTGCCATTCATGATCTATATATGTATCGCTCTTTCTCCTTAAAAATGAAAAATAAGTGTATGAAACATTTTACAATACTTATTGTGGTTGTCCATGTGTGTAATTCCAACAAAATGAAGGACACACGGAATCCCAGATCTGATCATTTACATTGTCTAGCTGAATTGATGATCTCTGCCTTCAAGGCAGGACTTGGTATAGATATATCTAACCAGCCAATGTCTAAAACAGAGACTTTGCTAACAATTTAAGCATGTCTGTAACAAGCAGTAACATTGTCTAGCCATTCTCTTAAACATAGAAGCAAAAGTTTTAAACAAAATCCTTCCAAACAGGTGCAAGAATACATCCAAAATATCACTTGTGATACCAGTATGGCTAGATTCCAACATTATAGGGATGGTTCATAAGGTGTGATAGTTAGAAACAATGTGCTTGTTGCAGCCAGGTTTATATTGCTGGCAGGAATTACCTGACCAAGGCTATAATACCCATAAGTCCTCCCCAAACAACACAGTGCTCCTAGGAGGCATTTTAATCCCCAAATCTCAGCAGGGAAACTAGCATTCAGAACATGTAAGTTTATGGGGGACAACTGAATCCAACTACCACACTCTGCCCATAGCCCCCATAAACTGATAACTATACATGATATAAAATACAATGCATTCAGTCCAACTTTAAAAGTCCCCACAATTTTATCAATTCCAATGATGTTCAAACATTTCCATAGTCCAAGATCTTTTAACAGAAGTGTAATAGCAAAAACCCTCCAAAAACATAATGTCACAGAATAAGGACTCAAACTGCAAAAGATGGCACTGAGCATAATAAAAAATAATTCAGCCAACACAAGATTTAAACAAGGTGAACATCAACCTCTGTAGCACCAGGTTGAAGAACTCTAGTCTGACAAATCTTTAAATCCAGTAATCCTACTCAGCATCCAGTCACTGGAGTTCCCATTCCACCCCTCCAGCTATGTACTCACAGTCCTGTAAAACTTCATCCATGGCTCTCAGCTCTCCTTAGCACAACATCTCATAGTCCAAACATGTCCACTGGGTTTCCACTGAAACCCTCACAGCTCCACTGGTCTCCATGCAGGCATCCAGCAAGTCTGCTTCACACTGGCAAAGGTCTTTGCCAAGACAAGACCACATTGCAAATTCAGTGACCCTCTCTTTCTTGCATTTCTTATATGCCACAATACCAGGTGAGGTGCCAGTTTGTTAATCAGGGAATGATAAAGCAGATTTTGAAGAACAGGTCAATCCTTGAGCATTCAGTTCCCTTCAAAAGACTACATTCTTCCTGTTTCTCAATGCAGTCAGCTAATCCAATCTCAAAGATTGTAATCTCTCATATAATTGCAGCTGAACAGGCAGAAGTTTCAGCCTAAAGATTTCATATTTACATGCCATATCCCTTTGCCCATAGAAGTCAATTCCTGTGTAAACCAACCCTGCTCAAGTTATTAGGACATGGGCATAACAGCAAGCCTCTCACACAAACTGTGTCTAGGCCAGTCCAGGCAAAGCTTTTTCTCACTGTTCAAGCCACACCTCACAGTCCTTAGTTCTTACTGCATTCATGTATTTCAACTCTTACCAGAATATTCCATCAAGCTGGATCTATTGCATGTCAAGGCATCTCTTAGTCCAAGGTTTCAAGCCATTCCACATTCCTCTGGAAAATCAGCTACTAAAGGCTAAAGCCACACACTCAGGTGTCTGGCAGCAATGGTACTCTCAGTACCAACTTTACTGTTGTAGTCATGTTCACATTGCTGACAGGAATCACCCAACCAAGAGCTGCTGTGGGAGAAAAGTTTTATTTTGGCTTACAGACCCTGGGGGAAGCTCCATAATGGCAGGTGTTGCAGTCAGGTTCACATTGCAGGAAGAAATCACATGACCAAGAGCAGTTTTTCGGGAAAAGGGTTTATTTCAACTTACAGACTTGAGGATAATCTCCATGATGGCAGGAGAAAATGATGGCATGAGCAGAGGATGGAAATCACCCCCCTGGCCAAAAAAGTTGGAAAGCCAGAACAAGAGAGTGTGCCAAACACTGGCACAGGGAGGCTGTATTTAACACCCATGAGCTCAGATCCAACAATACACTGCTTCCCAGGAGGCTCTAGTTTTCAATTGACTTCAGCTGGGGAACCTAGCATTCAGAACACCTATGTTTGTGGCACAACTGAATCAAACCAAAACAACAGGGGTAAAGGATAGCATGAGTAGCATGTTGACATTACCTCTTGGCCAACATCAGATGTACCATGGGAACAGGAGAGTGCACCAAACACTGGGAAGCGGAAACTGGCTATAATATCCATAAGCCTGCCCCTAACAATATACTGCAAGCATCTGGAGTTTGGTTGTAGTGGCTGAAGCCCTCATGTGCCAATTTTCTCTGTCTATCTCTCACTTCCTGTCTCTAAAAAAATTTGAAAGGCTGGAAACTGCTTTAAAAATATGGAGATGAGGGACTTAAAATTTAGTTTGAAAAACTCAAGAAAATATATAACTGGCAAAAACAATTGGTTGCTGAAGGTGCTCTTGTCAAACATTAGCAATCTCAAGGGAGATGGCTTACTTGCTTTACATTACAATAATGGAGAGAACACCTGAGGTTATTCCAACCCAGAAAGACTAAATAGTAGAAATACAAAATCTTTTTAAAAGATATTTGAAAATAAACTATTCTTGGAGGTCATAATTTATTTCATTTATACATTAAGAATCATGCTATGTCCTACGCTCCTGGTATTGGTTTATAAAGCATGAAAAATATATGGGGCGAGCCAAGATGTTCATGTTTTCAGGAGCTTTTGCTCAGACATGTCATATTAGCAGGGTGTGATGACCCTACTGAGGAGGTTCATGAACACATTGGAAGATGGATCATGGTTTCCATTGAGAACTGATGATATTTTAGATATACCAGGGCCATGCAGAGACTACCATGGAGTGCTCTTGAGTAAGGATGGAAGTTTCCCTGGCTATTCAGCAAAGCCTGAGGTGAAGAATTGACAATTGCATAGACTGTCAGTCACTGTTTATGTTATCAGACTTTAGCTGCCAGTGGTTGTTTTCTTGATAGTAATTGAGTTTATATTGGTCCAGACTCTCCTTAAAACAGCTCTGGTTATTGATTCTAAGAGTTCCCATTTTACTTCTAACTATTGCTTCTAACACTAAGTCATTGGTCCAGCCCAAGTTCTAATTGTTATACTTATGAGCCATAAAAATAAGTTTCTATAATCAAAAACTATGTTCAAAAGGAAGAAGAATGGGATGTATTTGTAAAATAAACATTTATGAGGGCATACATGTCATCAAACTGGGTCTGGTGAGACATTGCTATGTGGACTATAACAGGGTAAGCTGTTTTTCACAACAAAAGACTGAAAATTCAAACTATGTAATCTGCTTGTCCTGTTACTTGAGAAAATTTGCATTCAAAAATTGCTAGTCCTCATCTTTAAGAAAAATATGACCATGTCTCCCTAGGCCTTATCTTTTGCACAATGTTGATCATGTCTCCTTAGGCCTTATCTGTAACACAAGGATGATCATATCTGCCTAGCAAACAGCTATAACACAATAATGATCATGTCTCCCAAGGCCTCATCTGTAACAAAATAATGATCACATCTCTTCAGGCCTTAGACATAACACAATGATGATCAAATCTCCCCAGGCCTCATCTGTTACACAATGATGATCATGTCTCTACAGGCCTCATTTTGCATACAATAATGAACAAGTCTAGCCAGTCCTCATCTGTAACAGAATGATGATGATGTCTCCCCAGGATTCATTTGTAACACAATGATGATCAAGTCATCTCCTCAAGCCTCATCTGTAGCCCCATGATGATCATGTCTCCCCAGACCTCTGTAACACAATCATAATCATGACTCAGCAGGCCTCATCTCCAGTATAATGATGATTATGTCTCCCCTGGCCTCATCTGTAACACAATGGTTTAATGCTGGGCTCAGCTACATAGTGAGTTTCAGACCAGCTTAGAATACATGGAAAATTCTCCCTCAAAAAGGTACAAAAATGGTGTTTACATGATTTGAAGGCTTCTACCTCCTATATGAAAAGAGAAAGAGTGATAAGAGAGAAGGACTGGATGGTAAAAAGGTAAGAGTTGCAGGAGAAATCTGGAAATTGTTCTATGAAGCACAGGAATGGAGGCAAACAAGAATACAGACAGGAGGGAGGAGAGGCTCTGAGCTCAAAAGAAATGAAAGAGCAGGACAAAATCAGGTAGTTGGGGCAGAAATGTTGAAGAAAGTGCACCATATCACACCAACACACACAGGCTCAGAACAGGACACAGGACAGAGAATTTAGTGACTAAATTAATGGACTAGGAAGGATTCTAAGGCTGGAACATGGTATGAGTCAAAAAGGAAACTTGTTCAAAACCAGATTGTTTAGGGTTCTGTTTTGTCTCTATAGACTCTGTAAACAAATATGATGCCCAGTTTTAATGGGGACAGTTTAGGAATAAAGCTTAGAAACCATTCTTAGAGCAGTGTAATTGGTAAAGGTTCACATCTGTAATCCCCCTCACTTTGTTTTCAGATAGGGTCTCACTCTAGTCCAGGCTGACCTGGAATTCACTATGTAGTCTCAGGGTGGCCTCGAACTTGTGGCAATTCTCCTACCTCTCCCTTTCAAGTGTTGGGATTAAAGGTGTGCGCCACCACTCGTGGCTGTAACCCAACTTCTTAAAAGGCATGAGGAACAGGACTGCCACTACTTCAATGCCATGCTAATACATAGTGATTTCAAGGCCAAAATAGGCTGAAAAATAAAACAGTGCTTGAAGGGTTAATGATTTTCCACGAAAACCAGAGGGAACTAAAGGGATAATGACTGATTCTAAGACTAGAAGGCCTTGAGGAAACATCAGTCCCAGACATCCCTTACAACTCTCCTGACTGATGTACTTTCTTTAACTCAGAAGGCCTTAAAGGAACAGAAACCATCTGTAGTTACTTTCACTTATACAATCCTGATGAAAATACTTATGCTAAGCAAGGACAGAGATAGCTACAAGTTTCTTATCTACTTCCCTGGGACTTGCACCTGGTCCAGTCTGTTTTCCTCAGGATCCTCCTTATAAACTTACACCTTAATGTTGCTTCAGCCTCCATCCTGGAGGAAGGTTGTAGCTCTTCACTGTGCTTCACTTAACAGTCTCAGTCTGTTGTGATTAAGTCCAGTGTTTTCCTTTGCTTTTCTCTTTCACATTCCTTATATTTCTGGTGCTTAGACTCAGATTGGAGCACTCGGAGGCTTTTGGGTTGCATGACCTCCCCTCCTCTTTCCAACGCTTCCTTTCTACTTCCCTACAAATGTTTCACCCTCTTGGGAGAATAGAAGCTTGCCATACTCTACTCACTATTCTGGACTAAACAGCCACCAATTGTGACCTGAGATCTCCAGTCTTTTATGGCCTTTGTCTACATAAGTGGCACAAGTTCTTTGCAACCTCATGATTCAAGAGGCTATATTAATGTTCTATGTAAAACCAACTTCATACCTGGCATTTTCTTTCTTTTCTTCCTCACACTCTGATCCCTGGATTGCATGAGTTTTGCAACGCATTTGTGGATAATGAGGAATTATAACAAGGGCTACACTTTAATGAATGTCCAAAATACCTCTCTGAGCTCAGCTGAATCTACAACAGCCCTTTGGGTGATCTGCCAGGTCATAGTTCCCTCTCTCTCCCTCCCTCTCCCCCCAGCATTTGAACTCCAGACTCTATCCACATCCTCATCAAATTACAACCTTCTGCACAAGTTATTCACTCTTGGTCTGCAGTGGAGGCACCCCATCTCAGACCTTAGGAACTACAAAGTTTCTCACTTTTCAGTCTGGATGATTTGAGGCTTCGGGAACCCTTTATGTTTCATTCCACTGGACACCCCAAACATTATAAATGTGGAACATTCCCTCCTAATCCTTCAGATTTGTTGCCCTCCCTAAGCCTCAGGAACTTCCCTGGTAGCATCAGGCACTCCAGTTAGTCCTTGTCCTCCAAAATGGGTTCTAAATTATCTATTCCAAAAGACACCCTATTGGCATGTTTAAAAACTAATTTAAAGGAAGGCAGATTATCTGAGGCAATCACAGTATACAAAGCCTTACCCATTAAATGACTAGAAAAATCAGTACTGGCCACAAACCTAGATTAAATAAATGAAGACATACACCAGGAGACATCCTGTCACCCCAGACCACTTACATGTGGCTAACACCACAGAACTAAAAAAAAAAAAAGAAAAAAAAAAGCATCTTTAAATTCAAACCACTGTCTTTTGATCTCTTACAATTTAAGTCCTTACCAATTTAAAACATAACTAAAATCTTAAAAATGGACATCTCTTCATGTTTTGTGCTGTCATATTTAATGATGGCCAACACTGTCATGTGATGTGTTCTATATTTCATGTAGTCTGTCTTTATGCATAACTAAATTCATGACCATGAATCTTTCCAATCCTTACTGTAATTGAATATTCTGATGCTTATGTATTTTAAATGATATTAAATTATTAAAATCAGGATTATGGTATATTTTTCACTTTAAAATTCTAAGGTTAAACTATGTATGAATTGTACAACATGCTGCTTGACAAAAGTATACATTTGATACACCAACTGAGTGCCTCATTTTTGCATCATGGCATAGAAACATTACAATGATGAGTGTTAAATGGTACATTCACAGATGTGATTTATTTTATACAATTAGGAGATTATGAAAAGTTGTCCTTAAGACTGACTTAAATAGACAACTAAGTGAGAAATATAATTCGTCCTTTAAATATGTTCTTGGCCAGCTGGAGAGATGGCTTAGCAGTTAGGCGCTTGCCTGTGAAGCCTAAGGACCATGATTAGAGGCTCAATTCCCCAGGACCCACGTTAGCCATATGCACAAGGGGTGCAGGCATCTGGAGTACATTTGCAGTGGCTACGGGCCCTAGTGTCCCCATTCTCTCTATATATACTTTTCTTTCTCTCTTTGTCACTTTCAAATACATAAATAACAATTTTAAAAAGTTTAAATATGTTCTTGGTAATAACAATAAAGGGTGGCTTAAAAATCAAAAAAATTCTAAGGATTTCTGCTAAGGACGTTTATCTGCACATTTTCCAAACTGTAATGATTATCTTTGTTATTCTGAACTACTTGCTTCACTGTCAGTTAGTAATAAGATAAGTTAATTGAGTGACATTTCTGTTAATTATACTAAAAATAATTAAAAAATTGTAAAAGACAAGATGAGATTGTTGAAAGATAATATAGAAAGAAATTTTCAGGGTGGTAGAGATGGCTTTGTGATTAAGGTGCTTGCCTGCAAAGCCTGAGGACCTATATTCATTTCTCCAGATCCAATGTAAACCAGCTGCACATGATGCAAGTGCAAGGTCATACATGACAGTATGTGGCACAAGCATCTGGAGTTTAATTGCAGAGTGGCTGAATCCTTGGCAATGCCAAATCTCTCTATCTCTCTCTCTCTCTCTCTACCTCTCTCTTTTAAAAAATTATTTTTTATTAATGAGTTTTGTACTCTTTGAATACAGTCAAGTTGCTACCATTGTTAGGCTGGTCCATGTCTTACCTTCTCCCCCTGGGCCCTCCTTGTTGAGGTATATGGGTCATGCATTGTGGAGTTAGCCCACAGTTATGGGTAGGAGGAAATGTCTCTGTGTATCATGACCCAATGTGTGGCTCTGACTTTCTTTCCACCTCCTCTTCCACAAAATTTCCCTGAGCCATGTTGGGTTCAATTTTTTTTTTATTAACAACTTCCATGATTATAAAAAAATGCCTCATGGTGATACCCTACCCTCTCTCCCCCCACTTACCCCTTTGAAACTTCACTCTCCATCAAACCCCCCTCCCCATCTCAATCAATCTCTCTTTTACTTTTTTTTTTTACCACAAGTATGCAATTTTTATTTGTCAAATACCTAAAAAGAATTTTTAAAAAAGTAAAAGGAATAAATGTTAAGGCACTTGTTCACTCGCAGTCCATATACACTTCCTTGATCCAAAGATGGCTATGCGGGTAGGGATACGGCTCTGTGTTAGAGCGCTTGCCCTGTATTCACAAGGCCCTGAGTTCAATCCCTAGTACTGCTGCTTTCCCACCACCACCAAGAAAAAGACACCTACAGTCTGCAGGACATGTCGGTCGTTTGTTCAGTTAACTCGGCACCAGGGATGTTTTCGTGGAGAACTGAAGAGCTTGAGTCTGGTGGCTGCTGATCGTTCCCCTCGAAGCTGTGCCAGATCCCATATCCAAAATAAATAGCAAGTGCAATCAGCATCCAAACTCCAAACCGAGCCCAGGTCCCAGCAGTCATTTGCATCATGAGGTAGACATTCACAAAGATGCTCAGCAGAGGAAGGACGGGTAGGAAAGGCACCTTGAAGTGGAGCGGAGAGGTGTTCTGGGGCTGTCTATAGATAATGGCCGCCATCAGATGAACAAGTACCAGCAGTGAGACAGTCACCACTACCAACTCGAGGTCTCCAGAGAACAGGTGCCCTGGCCACTGGGCCAGGATTAGACACACGAGGGTCAGCACAAGGACAGTGAGGGAAGTACAGCCATAGACGGTCCAGCCAGACTTCACAGTGGGGCCAGCGTCCGCAGAGTGCCACAAGCTGCGTAGAACCCCTGGGCTTCCTGCTTCAGAACCAGGCTCTGAGGGTGCCGTGGCTTCAGGGGTAGCCTTCATCTCAAGAGACTCTCCCTGGGTCTTCTCATTCCTACCAGGGTTTAAGTTCTGATCCGGCTGGTACCTGAGGACTAGGACAGAGAAGGCCACCAAGGAGTAGGCCAGCAGGGTCCCGATGGATGTGAGGTCCACAAGATCACGGAGCTCAAAAAGGAAAGCCATGAATGCTGCAATGACTCCACAAATGACAGTAGCCAGGACAGGTGTGTGCGTGTGAGAATGGACCACAGCGAGTCTCCGGAACAGGAGTCCATCCTCTGCCATGGCATAGACAACTCGTGGCACAGGGAACATGGAACTGAGGAGGCTGGAGGAAAGGGCACAGAGGGTGCCAGCAGCCACTGCATAATGCGCAGTGCCCCAGTGGACATGGACAAAGGCCTTAGTAAAGGGGCTGTCTGTCTGAAGCTGGTAATAGGGCATCATGAGGGTGAGCGCCGCGGAGACACCAAAATACATCAGAAAGCAGATGAAGAGTGAGATCACGATGCCCAGGGGGATGGCACGCTGAGGGTGGCGGGCCTCCTCTCCTGTAGTCGCGATGCAGTCGAACCCAATGAAAGCAAAGGAGCACGTGGCCGCCCCACGGAGAATGCCGTCCAAGCCGAAAGGTGCAAACCCCCCAGAGCCCAGAGGGCCCAGGCTGTCATTGCTGTTGGACCCCGTCATGGCCAGTTGGTAGTCCTCCTCCGTGAGCTTCCAATTGTTCAGGTCTCTCTTAATGAAGCCAGAGAGAGAGATGAAGCTCAAAACCAAAAGGTTCACCCCTGTGAATACTCTGGTCACCAGGGCAGACTCTCGAGCTCCCAGAACCAGCAGACCAGTGAGGAGTAGCACCAGACCCAGTGCGAAGAAGTCCGGGTACTTGGCCAGGAAGTTGGGCGCCTGCATACGGAGGGCGGCATGCAGAGCCTGGGAGATGCTGTTCCCCATGAGGCCGTCAAAGGCAGCATTCCAGGCTCGGGCTACGCTGGCTGCGCCAATGACATAGGAGAGGATGAGATTCCAGCCAGTGACAAAAGCCAGCAATTGGCCCACTGTGACATAGCTGTAGAGATATGCAGAACCAGAACATGGCACCCTGGCTCCAAACTCCGCATAGCAAAGTCCAGACAGCACTGAAGACAGGGCAGCCACCATGAAGCAGATGATGATGGATGGTCCAGCATTCTCTCTGGCCACCTTCCCAGCCAGAACATACACGCCTGTGCCCAGGGTACTGTCCACACCCAGGGACACAAGGTCCAGTATGCTCAGACAGCGGGACAGATGACTCTTGGATGCCGCTCCCAGCACCAGAGGCTTCCTTGGAACCAGCTTCTGACCAAAGCAGCGGACATTCTGCCACAGCATCCTAGGCATGTTTTTGAGGCCAATATCAGGCCACTGGAGGAGACCAAGGAGGGCTGGGTGTGTCAAGACAACACAGATGCACAGGTGTATCTTCACGGCAAAGCCAGGTGTGGAGGCACACTCCTTTAATACCAGCCCTCAGGATGATGTAAGGCGGATCACCTTGAGTTCAAAGCCAGCCTGGGGCTAGGGAGTTCTGGGTCAGCCATGACTAAAGTAAAACCCTCTGCCTCTGGGATTAAAGGCGTGTGCCACCATGCCTGGTATCAGATTTGGCGTTTTCCTCTCTTTTACTTTTAATGTCATGATCTTTTCCTTCTCTTATGATGGTCTTGTGTAGGTAGTGTCAGGCACTATGAGGTCATGGATATCCAGGCCATTTTATGTCTGGAGGGAGTACGTTGTGAGGAGTCCTACCCTTCCTTTGGCTCTTACATTCTTTTTGCCACCTGTTCCACATTAGACCCTTAGCCTTGGAAGGTATAATCGAGATGTTACTCAGTATTCCAGTCACTTCTTTCCAGCGCTATAATACCTTCTGAATCATCCCAAGGTCACTGCCATCTGAAAAGAGAAGATTCTCTACCCAAAATGAGAGTAGCATTAATATAAGGGTATAAATATTAAGAGAAGTGCTTACTGGGCAGTTTGATAAGTGTAGTATATACATTTTTCCAGATATTAGCAGATGTTACACCCCTAGGCCTCATGACTAGCTTTGTTTTTAAGTTTTCAGTATCAGGGATGTGTTCCCCCCCATGGAGTGGGTCTTCAGACCAATTGGAGGGCAGTTGTTTTCCACCATGACAGACATTCCACTATTGCACCTGTTGGCTCATTTGGCCTGGCTGGCCAGTTATAAGGCTTGCAGTGTCCACTGTCGAGTATCTTCATTGGTGGTATCTCTCTCATTGAACTACATGTAGAATGGCTTCTTCCAGCTTTCTGTCAGCTGTTCTACATGGAGGAGGTTATCAGCTCATTTCCAGAGGATTTCTCAGTGTCCTTACAGCCCAGGTATGTAGAGTTTTCCGCAATAGGTTCTTACCATCTATTCCTGGTAGGAAAACAAGGGCCTTGGCAATGGCCTATAATGTTTTGGGGGCAGCAGGGACCTCCCTGGCCAACAACTCACCAGAAGGTATCCCATCCCTGGCACTGAAAATTTTCTAACAATGATCTATGTCTCCTGAGTGTTGCATTATCTAAAACTGGAGGATTCCATATGATTTATTTGCATCCTCTTAGATTTTGATTAGCCATCCCTCCACCTTTCCTTTACTCAATCTCTTCCCCAGACCTCACTTTGGGCCTTTTCACCAGCATTAATCCATTATTCGATTTACATATATAAAATACCAACCTATTAAGTACCCTCCTCCCTTCCTTTCTCTTCCTTTTTTATCTCCTTTTTAACTTACTGGCCTCTGCTACTGAGTTTTTTCCTACTCACACAGAAGTCCAATCATCTGTTGCTAGGATCCACATATGAGGGGGAACATGTGGTGCTTGGCTCTCTGGGCCTGGGTTACCTCACTTAGTATAATCGTTTCCAGATCCATCCATTTTCCTGAAAATTTCATAACTTCATTTTTCTTTACTGCTGATTAGAACTCCATCGTATAAATGTGCCATACCTTCATTATCCATTCATAACTTGAGGCTAGTTTCATTTCCTAGGTATTGTGAATTGAGCAGCAATGAACATGGTAGAGCATGTACTTCTAAGGAAATGAGATGAGTTCTTATGATATATGCCTAGGAGTGCTGTAGCTGGGTCATATGGTAGATCAACTTTTAGCTATCTTAGGAACCTCCACACTGATTTCCACAATGCCTGGAACAGATTGCATTCCCACCAACAATGTAGAACGGTTCCTCTTTTTCCATATCCTTGCCAGCATTTATGGTCATTTGTTTTCATGATGGTAGCCAATTTGATAGAAGTGACATGGATTTTCAATGTAGTTTTACTCTGCATTTCCCTGATCACTAGGGATGTAGAATTTTTTTAGATGCTTATACACCATTCGTATTTCTTCTTTTGAGAATTCTCTATTTAGTTACATAGCCCATTTTTTAATTGGCTTGTTTGATTTTTTATTTAATTTTTTGAGTTTTTTTTGTATATCCTAGATATTAATCCCCTATCAGATGTATAGTTGTCAAAGATTTTTTGCTATTCTGTAGGTCGCCTGTTTGCTTTATTCAGTGTGCTTTGCAGTACAAAATCTTTGTAATTTCATGAGGTTCCCATGGTCAATCTGTGACTTTATTGCCTGAGCAATGGGGGTTATATTCAGAAAGTCTTTGCCAAGACCAATATGTTGATGGGTTTCCGCTACTTTTTCCTCAAGCAGTTTCAGAGTTTCAGGTCTGATGTTAAGGTCTTTAATCCATTTGGACTTAATTCTTGTGCATGGCGAGAGAGAAGAATTTATTTTCATCCTTCTGCAGATATATATCCAGTTTTCAAAACACCATTTGCTGAAGAGGCTGTCTCTTCTCCAATGAGTATTTTTGGCATTTTTACCGAGTATCACGTGGCTATAGCTACCTGGATTTTCATCTGGGTCCTCTATTCTGTTCCATTGATCTACATATCTGCTTTTGTGACAGTACCATGCTGTTTTTGTTACTATGGCTCTGTAGTATAGGTTAAAATCATGTATGGTGATACCACCAGCCTCATTTTTGTTGCTTGGTATTATTTTAGATATTCGAGGTTTTTTGTGATTCCAAATGAAGCTTTGGATTGTTTTTTTCTGTTTCCTTGAAGAATGCCATTGTGAGGGGAGCCAGTCCCCAATTAGCCCATCTAGTTGGAAGGCGCTATATGAGCTTCTGGGGGAAATTGGCCAACATCTGTCCAAGAAACTCAAAGTCTAAGTGGCTCAGAAGCAAACAACCTGATGTGATGCTCATTCAAATGCATTTGTGGCAGACAGCCACGAAGGGTAAGCAACTGCTCTTGGATTGGCTAATATATCTGCTCAGTGGAAAGGAATCCATATCTTAACTGGGAAACAAGTCAGAATCATATCCAGATAATGATTCTGCTTTCCACTGCCAAGCTCCCACTAATCTTAGAATTTAGTAAGGTCTATGCCCTTTTAATTCTCTCTGAACTAATAATGGTTATCCCACTTAACCAGTACTAACTTCATACTCCATTGGAAATTCTGCTTCCGTTTTTTTAATGGGAGTTGGGCCCGAGGAGATAAATGACCCAGGGCACTCTATCACAGCCCCAGGTGAAGCCACAGAGGAATTGGCAAATCAGGCAAGAGAGAGGCTTTCTTAGGGAATCTTGTATCAGCACAATGGTGATGGAGATAGATGCTAAGACACTCAACACCTATGAAACCAGAGATCCAGAGGTTCCTAAGTGCTCATCACTGAAGTAGACTTAAATGTTGCTAGCATGGCTCAGGTAAATTTACAGTAGAGGGAGCTCAAAGATTGTTAGAGCCACAAGATTGAAATTCTGCACACATTGCCTCCGTTGTCCCCATAATGGATGACCCGCAATACCCATGGGGTTGCCCTGCATCCCCAGTGAGGAAGACATCTTCAACAAAGCAGCAGGGAGGAGGGAAAGGATGGTAGCAACATGTGTTGTTTACATACAAAATATGTCCATATCTAATAAAAGAAAAAAAAATTAGATGCTTGAAGACACTTGTTTGCAAAGCCTGATGACCTAGGTTTGATTCCCCAGTACCCAGGCAAGCTAGATGCACAAAGTTATACCTAGTGTCTGGAGTTCATTTGCAGTGGCAGGAGGTCCTGGTGTACCCATTCCCTCTCTGTCTGTTTCTCACTGTCTCTTCTTCACTGTCTCTCATTCATACACATAAATAATAATATATATTTTAAAATGAAAGCTTGGTATGGTGTCCCATGCCTTTAATTTCCACACTCAGGAGGCTGAGGTAGCAGATCACTGTGAGTTGGATACCAATCTGAACTTAGAGAATGAGTTCTAGGTCAGTTTCAGCTACAGTGATACTCTACCTTAAAGGAACAGTCCTGCTGGTTCCTCCCAAGGGTTTGAGGAGGAAGACAAGTGTACAACAACTCAGGAAACTCTCCTGGCCTCCTGAGAAAAACCACACTGAGCCGGGAGTCTTGTGGAAGCAGGAACTAACGGGAACTCACTTTATTGCTATGAGCAGTTGTCTATATCATGTTTGGGACAAAGGTGAGGATTTTAGGATGGGGCGGGGGAGAGGTAAGGGCCAAGAGTAAACTGTAAGTATTGAAATGGTAATTTCAACTCTTGTGCAGAAGTATCAGGCCAGAAGCCATTAGGAGTCTTGCTGAGTCCTAGCTGGCCAGACACAGGTTGCCAAACTTTAGCTAGGCTCTGGAAGTTCCACTAGGCCTCATGCCTACTTTAAAGCTCTGAGTATGAAGGATAGTTAGACATTAAAAGTACAAGCCTAAAGCCCAGAGCCACAGTACATTTTAGGAATCCCTGTTAGGCATATTTTGCATATCTTTAGACTACAGTCTGAAACCCACCATCACACCTTAAGATCCACACAATGGCAATGACTACAGTTGGATGGCTGTAGAATATAGACTACAAGCAAATAAACAATTGAATATATTGGGGGCCATTTATTTAAATTATCACATTCCGCCCCTGTAGTCCAATAGATTTATAACTGTCACACATAAATTGTTAGAAAAAATTAAAAATATTTAGGGTAAATAATGGCTTTTTTAGTTGGTCATGTGGGGGTAAGGATTCCCCCTTTTGTTTTTGTAATTGAGACTTGAGAGTCTGATTATATCTTTTAAAGATAGCCTGGCCCCAGGGGTTGTATGGGATGTATGTGGAATGTGAAATTTTTTTTTAGGTCTGTAGAAAATCTATAAAGGCCTTGCTTACGAAGCAGAGGTCATTATTTTAATTTGATCAGGCAGACCAAGAGTGACAAAACATTGAAGCATATGACTAATGGCATGTTTAGGTATTCCACCCCCCACCCCCCTGCATGTGCTGATGCCCAGTAGGCACAGGAAAAGGTCAGTGACCCAGTCACCACAAGACGGTGGACTTCTCCCCTGTCCCCACCAGGGTCAGTCCAAGGAGACCACGTGGCAGTCTCTCAGGAGGTTGATTGCCCCCCAGTTCCCAGTAGGGGAGGGTCAGGCACAAGCTGCCAGGAGGGGGGGCATTTATTTAAAATTACCAAATTCTGCCACTGGTTTTCAATAGATTTATAACTATTATATAGTGTAAATTGCACTCAATTTAATTTTAAAGATCCCCACAGTTTTGACCAATTTAAGATGTTAAGACCTGTAAAATTAAACAAGTTAAATACTTCTAATATATAAAGGCACATTGTAAAACATTTTAACTGTTATAAGGCATAGCAAGGAGAGACTAAAACAATGGAAACTGAGCAAGCATAATCTATAATTCGTCTCAGTGTCTGTAATTTTAACTTGCTAGAGATTTTGTAGTTTAAAATCTTAAGTATCAGCCAGGCGTGGTGGTACACGCCTTTACTCCCAGCACTCGGGAGGTGGAGGTAGGAGGATTACCATGAGTTTTAGTCCACCCTGAGGCTCCATAGAGAATTCCAG